>NC_053437.1:35332534-35370913 GCF_007990345.1 Gossypium hirsutum
CGTCAAAATAAACTACGCAAAATCGACCAATGAAAGACCTCAAAACGTGGTTCATCAACCTCATGAAAGTACTCGGTGTATTGGTGAGGCCAAAAGGCATCACTAACCACTCATACAAACCGTATTTAGTCTTAAATGCAGTCTTCCTCTCGTCCTCCTCCCGCATACGAATTTGAGGATAGCCACTTTTCAGATCAATCTTAGAGAACAATTTTGCACCACTAAGCTCGTCCAACATATCATCAAGTCTAGGAATGGGATGTCGGTATTTGACGGTAATTTTGTTGATAGCTCAGCAATCTACGCACATCCTCCATGAACCATCTTTTTTAGGCACCAATAGAACGGGAACCGCACATGGACTTAAACTCTCCTGTATATAGCCTTTTTCCATTAATTCCGCTACTTGTCGTTGCAACTCTTTAGTTTCCTCTGGGTTGCTTCGATAAGCTGGTCGATTTGGAATTGTAGCTCCGGGAATAAAGTCTATTTGGTGTTCAATACCTCGAAAAGGAGGCAATCCACTTGGCACATCTTCCGGGAAAACGTCTTTGAATTCCTGAAGCAATGAAACAATAGACAAAGGTAAAGAATTATCAAGTTCGTTAGCATCAAATAGGCATTCCTTGTACATAAGTACAAGTACGGGTTGATGCAACAACAATGATTTTCTTATCTCTTTTTCTCTCGCAAATACGCTCATTTTACCACTCTCAATTTCTTTTTGACTTTCTTGTTCCTCTCGTACTTTTACCTCCACTCCCTCAAATTTTTCTTTCTTTTTTTCATTTTTCTTGTCTCTCTCTTTTTCAATCTTTTCCTTCAACTTCAATTCATCTTGGTACACTTGCTTTGGAGTCAATGGCGCTAAAGTTACATTCTTGCCTCGATGCTTGAATGTATAGCGATTTGTATAACCATCATAGATCACGCGCCTATCAAACTGCCATGGACGTCCCAAAAGTAGATGCCCCGCATGCATAGAAACTACATCGGACACCACTTCATCTTGGTACTTTCCAATAGAAAATGCCACCACAGCTTGTTTTGTTACTTTCAGCTCACCTCCATCATTTAGCCATTGCAACTTGTATGGAGTTGGATGTTTAGTTGTAGCCAAACCTAGCTTTTCCACCAACATAATACTAGCTACATTAGTACAGCTACCACCATCAATGATCATACTACATACCTTGCCTTGAATGTGGCATCGAGTGTGAAAAATATTCTCCCTTTGTTGATCAGTTTCAAAACTTTGAATACTGAGGCTACGCTTCACCACAAGAATTTCTCCTTCAACGGGTAACTCTAAATCTTCATCATCGGATGGCATTTCAGGTTCATTTTCATCCTCTTCCTCTGACTCAACTTCTCCATCAGCTCTTATCACCATAATTCGTCGATTGGGACATTGACTAGCTATGTGCCCTCGGCCTTGACACTTGAAACATCTTATGTCTCTCGTGCGATTTGGCGCTTGCTCATTTTTATTTCGACTTGTCTCTCCAACGGGTTGATTTGATTTAACTGCTACAGTCGGCTCTTTTGTTCTAACAAGGGGTTTGTTGACTCCTTGATTCCATTTGTTGATTGAAGAATTGGCATAGGGTCTACTAACTCCTTTTCGCTTAAGTTGCTTTTCAACCTTAATCGCCTTGTGAACCATGTCCATCACTTCAACATAGTGTTGTAGTTCAACTATGTTGGCAATGTCACGGTTTAAACCCGCAAGGAACCTAGCCATGGTTGCCTCTCGATCCTCCTCGATATTAGCTCGAATCATCGCTATCTCCAGCTTCTTATAATAGTCTTCAACACTTCTATTTCCTTGAGTAAGGTTTTGAAGTCGTTGATAAAGATCTCGATGGTAGTATGATGGAATAAATCTTTTCCGCATGACTGATTTCATTTCTCCCCAAGTAGAGATGGGTCTTTCACCATTTCGTCGTCAACTAGTTACAAGCTGGTCCCACCACACTATGGCATAATCAGAAAACTCAATTGCCGCGAGTTTCACCTTTTTACTCTCCGAATAGTTGTGGCAATCAAAAACAAGCTCAATCTTCTTTTCCCACTCCAAATAAGCTTCAGGGTCATTCTTACCTTGGAATGGTGGAATTGTCATCTTGATATTCTTAAGATTGTCATCTGGTCGTTCACGATCTCTAGGACCTCATTGTCGTTGACGGCCTCGACGTCGTACACTTTGGGCAGATGAGTGATCACTTTCTTGTCCACTTGCTTCATAAGGATCTTAAATTGGACGTTCTCGCTCTTGTCTTGCATCTTCCGGAGTCATCTCACGTTGTTCTCGTCTCTCGACTCGATATAATCGATCTTCAATTGGTTCAAGTTTTCTATCAAATAATCGCTCCATCTCTCGCATAATTGCTTGAAGGGTAAGATCTAGCACTCCTCCTCCAACATTTCTTACGGGACGGAACCCTCCTTCCACATTTTGATTTCTTTCCGGAGTTCGTGACATATTTTTTTTAAATGAACTCACAACAAAGAATCTCACTATCCACTCACAAAGAAATCTCACTTCCTTGGCTTTTATACTCTCGAATAAACTCACCACTCTCTTGCCTCTTTCCACTCACTCCTCCTCTCTAAGTTCTTAGGAATTATTTAAACTTAAAAAGCAGTTGTTGTGGGTCGGCTTACAACCTTGATGTTTGGGCTTGGTAAGAATATTGTAGGACAAAGGAAAGTAGGCTTGAAACAAGAAATGAAAAGGTTGGATGTGGCGAAATAGTAGAAGGTAGTAATAACTATAATTTGGGTAGCAAACAACAACAAAATTTCAAAACTAGCTTCTTCTTCTTTTTTTTCACGAATTTTTTTTTCACAAATTTTTTTTTCAACTTGATATCCAATCTCTTGAGTTTGAAAGGAAACCAATTTTTTTTTGAATTTTTTTTTCAAAATTTTTTTTTGAAGAAACTACTATACCGTATTGCTGACAATGTCGATTCTTACTCCAAATTCGCTAGCTCTGATACTAATTTGATACGTACTCGTTTCGTGATTGATTCGAGTCGTTAGTGATGCCCGATCGTGAATTGAGTAGAATAGAATCGTTTCGGTTTAAAGGAAACAAAATAGAAATAATGGCTTCAAACAAAGGTAATAAACAAAATAGATAGGAAACAATAACAAATTAATTGGATAAGACCGAGAATGAACCAACAAATAAGGGAACTGTTGACCCGAATCTCAAAATGGTGCTTAGGTGTTTAACGGTTTAAAGAAACAGCAAGAAACCTTGACCCACTATCAACTATGATAGGAACCAAAGGTATATTGAACGCCACACCAAAGGTGATAAGTTCGGTAAACAAAGAAAAGATGGACGCCACAAGCTATGCTTGTTAAGTCAAATCAATTCCGTAACAACAAAGAGAATTGCATAGCTCACAATTCAAATATAACATCTATATTCAGCAAAAGTCCCCTCTCTAAGGCTGATTACAACTATTTATAATGCTAGAACAAGGTAACCGAATGGTCAAAAAAAAACATCCACTTAATGTGCCATAAAAACTGATGTCTTTTCTTATGCTTTGAACCAAAAAACTCCTTCCATAAAATCATTTCAATTCAGCTGATTTGAATGTCTTTAATGTCTTAAAAATGTCTCTTGAGTTGTCCTTGGCTAGCTGAATAGACACCATCTTTTAACCTGCTCCTTAATGACATTCAAAGGTTTGATTAATTTCTCTTGAAAGCTCCAAAAACGGCTGGAAGTGGAAGAGTTGCTGCTGAATTTTAAAGGGCATAAAATGCTCTTTAAAAACTCCTTTTAATGATCTTTAAGCTGATACGAGCACGCCCCGCGAACTTCATCGAGCAAGTCTGTCAAGCCGAGTATTGACATGTTGGCAAGCTGATCCCAGCTCGTTTCCAGCTCCACGAGCTCCGTCTAGCTCAAATCCAGCTTATTCAAGCTCGATCCAACTTGCCTGAGCTAAACCGAGCTCACTCCTAGCTCATATTTAGCTCACGAGCTAAACCTTAGCTCAACTTCAGCTTAGGAGTTTAGCCTCAGCTCAACTTTAGCTCATGAGCTAAAACTTAGCTCATTTTAGTTTAAACTCGGTTTTTTCTTTAATACATTAAATAAAATTTGCACATATTCATTTAAGCATTAAACTTGTCTTATATTAATATTTGTTATTAATATATCATTGTCATTATATAAATTGATTATGTTCACATAGCCGAATTAATGCATGACATTAATGTGTTCACATCATGCCGAATTTATGAGTGTTCATGAGATGTCTTAATGACTTGTTTATTTCATGTAGGTACATTCCTTTGGACGGTACAATGTATGAATGAAGAAACATCTCTTTTGGGCATTCCACACTCATGAATGAAGAAGTGTTAAATGCTGGTGCATGTACGGCTAGATGCAATGTTTCTACAAATTCATGCATGTGTCGAATGCATGTATGAACATTAAAGGCTAGTCCATGAATGGATCAAATGCATGGGTTGATAGAATGCATGAATGGCTTAAGTGCATGTATGGTGGCTGTCTCTTAACTTTCCAAGGCATTTATTCGGCCAAGAAGTAGCTGCTAACTAATTCTATGTTGACCATAGAGCTCCTTGAACATGTTCACACTTTGAATTGACCTATAGGCTACTACACATGCATGGATGGGTTCAAGAACGTCCAAGGGAAGGAATTAACTCAATAATTCAACACATTGATTGAATTAAGTGTATGCACAAAGGGGAGAACGAATTTACTAGGTTCATGCTACCATTTATGAACTTGATACGAGCACGCCCCGCGAACTTCATCGAGCAAGTCTGTCAAGCCGAGCATTGACATGTTGGCAAGCTGATCCCAGCTCGTTTCAAGCTCCACGAGCTCCGTCTAGCTCAAATCCAGCTTATTCAAGCTCGATCCAACTTGCCTGAGCTAAACCGAGCTCACTCCTAGCTCATATTTAGCTCACGAGCTAAACCTTAGCTCAACTTCAGCTTAGGAGTTTAGCCTCAGCTCAACTTTAGCTCACGAGCTAAAACTTAGCTCATTTTAGTTTAAACTCAGTTTTTTCTTTAATACATTAAATAAAATTTGCACATATTCATTTAAGCATTAAACTTGTCTTATATTAATATTTGTTATTAATATATCATAGTCATTATATAAATTGATTATGTTCACATAGCCGAATTAATGCATGACATTAATGTGTTCACATCATGCCGAATTTATGAGTGTTCATGAGATGTCTTAATGACTTGTTTATTTCATGTAGGTACATTCCTTTAGACGGTACAATGTATGAATGAAGAAACATCTCTTTTGGGCATTCCACACTCATGAATGAAGAAGTATTAAATGCTGGTGCATGTACGGCTAGATGCAATGTTTCTACAAATTCATGCATGTGTCGAATGCATGTATGGACATTAAAGGCTAGTCCATGGATGGATCAAATGCATGGGATGATAGAATGCATGAATGGCTTAAGTGCATGTATGGTGGCTGTCTCTTAACTTTCCAAGGCACTTATTCGGCCAAGAAGTAGCTGCTAACTAATTCTATGTTGACCATAGAGCTCCTTGAGCATGTTCACACTTTGAATTGACCTATAGGCTACTACACATGCATGGATGGGTTCAAGAACGTCCAAGGGAAGGAATTAACTCAATAATTCAACACATTGATTGAATTAAGTGCATGCACAAAGGGGAGAACGAATTTACTAGGTTCATGCTACCATTTATGAACTTACATGCCATTAAAGTGTTTAATTATGAAGATACATGGTCCATACAAGTGCATGAACGTCCCAAGGAGATGAATGCAACCTTTTGGTGCACATACAAGTCACTTGAAGCCTTTCTTTATGACTAAGCATTCATGCACAAACTAAGGGGGAAGAAAGTGTCCATTCAGCTAGTGCATGAATCTGCCGAATTTATGAACTATTTTAATACATTAGTGTGAACGTTTTTATTATTGTGTGAACACCTAGATGCCAAATTTGAATGGTCATCTATGTGCCTATAAATATTTGTTTTCTTTCATTTGTAAAGGACTTTTGACTTTTGACTTTTGACTTTTGATCATTTGAATGAACTTTGTTCAAAGAGTGAGTTTTCTCCTCTCTAAATTCGTACGAGTTTCGATCTGACTTATCTAGCGTGCTAGTGGCGTCTATCGTTCTCTTTTGAACTTATCACCTTGCTTTGGTGTGGCGTTCAACCTTCTACAATTCCGCAATCCCACCTTGAACCGAATAGAAATCGGGGTGACACTTTTAGTGTTGAATCGTTTCTGGTGTTTAAGTTCATTTATCCATTCCACTGACTATCCTAGATTTTACCCAACTATAATATCTTTTTACAAAACCGAGCCTTCATTTATCAACTTCCATTTTTCTTATTTTTATCCTTAAATCGAGCCTACTACCCTTATAAATTTACCATCACCTTAGCCTACCTTTAAAACCATTTGAAAGCTTCCGCATCTTTAGCCTTATTTCATCCTATTTCCGTTAACTCAACTATTCCTCGTCGACGATCGGGCAATCAAGTGAATCGACTCAATTAATCCGGGCCGGATCTCATCATTTGGTATCAGAGCTACTAAAATGAGGAATGCCGACGTTTGTACCAAGCTCGGAGTAGGTTCGTAACAAAAAAAAATCAAAAAAAAGGAAGTCAAAAAAAAATTTTTGAGTTGGAATTTAATTTTTTTTCTCTTGTATTTTGTTTACTATTGTATTGGATTTAAAAAAAAAGGAGAAGAAATTCAGAAAAAAAATTCAAAAAAAAATCGAAAAAAAAGGAAAAAAAGTGACAAAAAAAATCGAGTTAAAAAAAAAGAAGAAAAAAACAAAAGTGAAAAGTCTTGTGAGTTTTATTTTGTTATTTTTTGTTGCTTCCGAGCATCCATTCATTTTACCATTCCCTCTACCCCCCCAAACGCCACACATACTTTGATTTTTATTTTTCTTTGTTTAGCCTACCCTACACCCGACGTTATCCCTTGTAACCCATTTGAAGCCGACCCTCTAAGCCGCAATAAGTCTTCTTGAAACAAAATACGAATTCACGAGAGTGAGACGAGCGGAAAAAGGCACGAGTGGTGAGTACATTAGAGCGAGCAAAAGCCATTAGACAAGTGTAAACACGAGTGGAGTGTTATCCAATTTTCTTTCCGAGCGAAATTGTGAGGTTTGTGGTGAGGTACTTCATTTTTTTTATTTTGTTTTGTGATCTAACATTTTCTTTTTAGCAACAAAAATTCATGTCATACGAAGAGTTCACCGAATCAGAATACCAATATTTGGTTCAAGAAAAGCGAAGAATGGCGACTAAACGAGACCAAAGTGATCGAGTTTCTTCAAGTCGTAAAACGGAACCAAGAACCCCACGGAGATATACCCCCGACTACTACTTAAGAAAAAGTTCCTATCGTGATTCCTTTTCGCCATCTACTTCGAGAGAAAGAGATTTATACTATGACGCATATTCATCAGCGAATTCAAGAAGTGACTTCGATCGAAAGTCCTTTTCATCAAGAAATTTGAAAAGACGAGAAGCCGATTACGATTTTGATTCATTCCAAGATGGCGTTCGAAGAGAAAGACATACTCCTACTAGATCTTCAAAGAAATCTTACCCGGAGTATTCTTCACGAAGTTTTGATTGTGAATCATATGCAAATAGTTCTTCATCTTTCGAACAAGATTTGTATTCTCATCATTCTTTTGTACATTCTTGTAAAGAGAAAACAAAGAAAAGAAAAGAAAAAGAAAAAGCAAGAGAAGAAAAAGAAAATGAAATAAAAAGAAAAGAGAGGCAAGAGGCAAGTAAGAGAGAAAATGAGCGAATCTTGAGAGAACTTGAAAAAGCCTTTGAAAAGCAAAAAGAAAATGAAAAAGGAAATGAAAAGAAATTTGAGAGTGAAAAAGAAGATGAAAAAGAAATTGAAACAAAAGAAACGAGTGATCCAGAAGAAAAAGAATCGAGTGAGAAAACAAGTGAGCAAGTGAGGATTATTTCCACTAACCCACATGTTCGATCTTCTTGTGAGTTAACTTTTCAGGTTCCTAGAAGTTTGTGCGACCAATTCCATCTACATTACCTTCCAAACGAGAGGTGTTTTAGGTTGTTCGAAAAAGGTAAGTTCGCGAATGACTACCACCCACTTGCGATTAAAGGTAAGGAAGGTAAGGATTCTTTGTTTATCGAATCAAAATCACTTGATTTGGATAATTTTTGTTCACTTACTGTTGTTAACGATTTTGTTTTAAAAGGTGCCATATACAGCTTTTTTATGACGATTACTACATTGGCAATTTTGTTGACAACATTCGATTTGTTTTCTCTAAGCGAATTTTGAATGTGTTTGATCAAAGTCTGTCACTTAAAAATTCTGACATGTTTGACCATGCGAACTTTTTGAATTCATGTGTTCAATCTTTATGTTTAAATATGCCTGCTCAATTGATTTGTGATAAATCTGCCTGTTTGAAAAGTTGCATGTTCTCTAAAAATTATTTGTTTGGCATCTATGTTAAAAGATCTTCACATGATATTTGCAATTGTGTTCTTTATGAACAATCTTTGAGTTTTTGTGCGAAATTTCCATGTAGTGATTTACATTCCCGATTGATACTCTTGAAGCATGAACCTTTGCATATTGGTATGCTCAGTTTTGTCAAATCAACATGTGTGTTTAAACTAGTGAAATATAATTCGTGTGGTGAGTTGATTATATCTTCTTCTAATATGTTGCTTGTTGGAATTCCTAATCAAGTTCGTGTGTTCAAGCCTGGTATTTGCTACATGAATTCATTTTATGGAAACATTAAGCGCTTTGCATCCTTTACATTGAAATTATGTTTGCTTGAAGTTCGAATTTTTGATAAGAAGGTGAAATTCAATGATTTGGGTTTCAATTTTGATTCATTTATTAATCACCTTGTTTGGCCACATTTGAAATTTTCGTTTCATTTCGAGAAGGTAAGGCCAACCTATGTTTTTGGAATTGAATCAAATTTCCATGGTAACTTTCCTTTTCCATTTAAGTCCATAGTTTTTGATAATACTAACCCGTCTTATTTTTGTGAATTCCACCCCTCGAGGAGCAAGACATGTCATGGTGCGTCACCACCTATTCAAATTTATCGAAGTAATAGGTTTGTCTTACGTTATCTATCCAAAGAGAGAAGATTCATTTTGACTGAGAAAGGTAAACCCAATCCTCAATTTTCTTCTCTTCATATTCGTCAAGGTAAGTCATCTGAAAATTTTCAAATATCTTTGCTCACTTCGATTGAAGTTGAAAATTCCATTGATTGGTTGTTTGGAAATTATTTATACTTTGATGTGATGGATTTTTCCTTTTGGAATTGTGATGATGTGATTATTACGTTGGAATTTGGAGACTCCCCTCATGTTGTTCAAAAACGAAAGGAAGAATTAGCATACCTTTGGCCATGGCATACCTTGCATGAGCAAGACAAAGGACCAAATGAGTTACTATATTCGATTAAAGAAATTAAAATGTTTTGGATGAGGAATAATGTGTTTAAGTGCCTACCATCGTTTTTAACCAATTATCCCTTGATCCAACTTAGTTTTCATGTTTGTAACGATGGTCTAACGAAAATCTTTGATAAATTTATGTATGCTTGCTTTGTCCAATTGAGATTTTTGGCATATGTTCGATTGAATGAATATTTTATGAACTATCGAACACATTTGAATTTGACTCCTTTGAGTTTCTTTTTATTGGCTGTGGTAAGAATTTTTCAGGTTTGTGTGACATCTTCCATCCCATTTGACCGAGGAAAACCATGCATGAGTCAAAGTTCTCCCATGGACAAACGGCTCGACTTGAGGACAAGTCGCCTAAAAGAGGGGGGAATGATACGAGCACGCCCCGCGAACTTCATCGAGCAAGTCTGTCAAGCCGAGCATTGACATGTTGGCAAGCTGATCCCAGCTCGTTTCCAGCTCCACGAGCTCCGTCTAGCTCAAATCTAGCTTATTCAAGCTCGATCCAACTTGCCTGAGCTAAACCGAGCTCCCTCCTAGCTCATATTTAGCTCACGAGCTAAACCTTAGCTCAACTTCAGCTTAGGAGTTTAGCCTCAGCTCAACTTTAGCTCACGAGCTAAAACTTAGCTCATTTTAGTTTAAACTCGGTTTTTTCTTTAATACATTAAATAAAATTTGCACATATTCATTTAAGCATTAAACTTGTCTTATATTAATATTTGTTATTAATATATCATTGTCATTATATAAATTGATTATGTTCACATAGCCGAATTAATGCATGACATTAATGTGTTCACATCATGCTGAATTTATGAGTGTTCATGAGATGTCTTAATGACTTGTTTATTTCATGTAGGTACATTCCTTTGGACGGTACAATGTATGAATGAAGAAACATCTCTTTTGGGCATTCCACACTCATGAATGAAGAAGTATTAAATGCTGGTGCATGTACGGCTAGATGCAATGTTTCTACAAATTCATGCATGTTTCGAATGCATGTATGGACATTAAAGGCTAGTCCATGGATGGATCAAATGCATGGGATGATAGAATGCATGAATGGCTTAAGTGCATGTATGGTGGCTGTCTCTTAACTTTCCAAGGCACTTATTCGGCCAAGAAATAGCTGCTAACTAATTCTATGTTGACCATAGAGCTCCTTGAGCATGTTCACACTTTGAATTGACCTATAGGCTACTACACATGCATGGATGGGTTCAAGAACGTCCAAGGGAAGGAATTAACTCAATAATTCAACACATTGATTGAATTAAGTGCATGCACAAAGGGGAGAACGAATTTACTAGGTTCATGCTACCATTTATGAACTTACATGCCATTAAAGTGTTTAATTATGAAGATACATGGTCCATACAAGTGCATGAACGTCCCAAGGAGATGAATGCAACCTTTTGGTGCACATACAAGTCACTTGAAGCCTTTCTTTATGACTAAGCATTCATGCACAAACTAAGGGGGAAGAAAGTGTCCATTCAGCTAGTGCATGAATCTGTCGAATTTATGAACTATTTTAATACATTAGTGTGAACGTTTTTATTATTGTGTGAACACCTAGATGCCAAATTTGAATGGTCATCTATGTGCCTATAAATATTTGTTTTCTTTCATTTGTAAAGGACTTTTGACTTTTGACTTTTGATCATTTGAATGAACTTTGTTCAAAGAGTGAGTTTTCTCCTCTCTAAATTCGTACGAGTTTCGATCTGACTTATCTAGCGTGCTAGTGGCGTCTATCGTTCTCTTTTGAACTTATCACCTTGCTTTGGTGTGGCGTTCAACCTTCTACAATTCCGCAATCCCACCTTGAACCGAATAGAAATCGGGGTGACACTTTTAGTGTTGAATCGTTTCTGGTGTTTAAGCTCATTTATCCATTCCACCGACTATCCTAGATTTTACCCAACTATAATATCTTTTTACAAAACCGAGCCTTCATTTATCAACTTCCATTTTTCTTATTTTTATCCTTAAATCGAGCCTACTACCCTTATAAATTTACCATCACCTTAGCCAACCTTTAAAACCATTTGAAAGCTTCCGCATCTTTAGCCTTATTTCATCCTATTTCTGTTAACTCAACTATTCCTCGTCGACGATCGGGCAATCAAGTGAATCGACTCAATTAATCTGGGCCGGATCTCATCAGAACTTACATGCCATTAAAGTGTTTAATTATGAAGATACATGGTCCATACAAGTGCATGAACGTCCCAAGGAGATGAATGCAACCTTTTGGTGCACATACAAGTAACTTGAAGCCTTTCTTTATGACTAAGCATTCATGCACAAACTAAGGGGGAAGAAAGTGTCCATTCAGCTAGTGCATGAATCTGCCGAATTTATGAACTATTTTAATACATTAGTGTGAACGTTTTTATTATTGTGTGAACACCTAGATGCCGAATTTGAATGGTCATCTATGTGCCTATAAATATTTGTTTTCTTTCATTTGTAAAGGACTTTTGACTTTTGATCATTTGAATGAACTTTGTTCAAAGAGTGAGTTTTCTCCTCTCTAAATTCGTACGAGTTTTGATCTGACTTATCTAGCGTGCTAGTGGCGTCTATCGTTCTCTTTTGAACTTATCACCTTGCTTTGGTGTGGCGTTCAACCTTCTACAATTCCGCAATCCCACCTTGAACTGAATAGAAATCGGGGTGACATTTTTAGTGTTGAATCATTTCTGGTGTTTAAGCTCATTTATCCATTCCACCGACTATCCTAGATTTTACCCAACTATAATATCTTTTTACTAAACCGAGCCTTCATTTATCAACTTCCATTTTTCTTATTTTTATCCTTAAATCGAGCCTACTACCCTTATAAATTTACCATCACCTTAGCCAACCTTTAAAACCATTTGAAAGCTTCCGCATCTTTAGCCTTATTTCATCCTATTTCCGATAACTGAACTATTCCTCGTCGACGATCGGGCAATCAAGTGAATCGACTCAATCAACCGAGCCGGATCACATCATTTGGTATCAGAGCTACTAAAACGAGAAGTGCCGACATTCGTACCAAGCTCGGAGTAGGTTCGTAACGAAAAAAAAAGAAGTCAAAAAAAAATAAAAAAAAATTTTGAGTTGGAATTTAATTTTTTTTCTCTTCCTTGTATTTTGTTTACTATTGTATTGGATTTAAGAGAAGAAATTTAGAAAAAAAATTCAAAAAAAATCGAAAAAAAGGAAAAAAAAAGTGACAAAAAAATCGAGTTAAAAAAAAGAAGAAAAAAACAAAAGTGAAAAGTCTTGTGAGTTTTATTTTGTTTTTTTGTTGCTTCCGAGCATCCATTCATTTTACCATTCCCTCTACCCCCCCAAACACCACACATACTTTGATTTTTATTTTCTTTGTTTAGCCTACCCTACACCCGACGTTATCCCTTGTAACCCATTTGAAGCCGACCCTCTAAGCCGCAATAAGTCTTCTTGAAACAAAATTTGAATTCATGAGAGTGAGACGAGCGGAAAAAGGCACGAGTGGTGAGTACATTAGAGCGAGCAAAAGCCATTAGACAAGTGTAAACACGAGTGGAGTGTTATCCAATTTTCTTTCCGAGCGAAATTGTGAGGTTTGTGGTGAGGTACTTCATTTTTTTTATTTTGTTTTGTGATCTAACATTTTCTTTTTAGCAACAAAAATCATGTCATACGAAGAGTTCACCGAATCGGAATACCAATATTTGGTTCAAGAAAAGCGAAGAATGGCGACTAAACGAGACCAAAGTGATCGAGTTTCTTCAAGTCGTAAAACGGAACCAAGAACCCCACGGAGATATACCCCCGACTACTACTTAAGAAAAAGTTCCTATCATGATTCCTTTTCGCCATCTACTTCGAGACAAAGAGATTTATACTATGACGCATATTCATCAGTGAATTCGAGAAGTGACTTCGATCGAAAGTCCTTTTCATCAAGAAATTTGAAAAGACGAGAAGCCGATTACGATTTTGATTCATTCCAAGATGGCGTTCGAAGAGAAAGACATACTCCTACTAGATCTTCAAAGAAATCTTACCCGGAGTATTCTTCACGAAGTTTTGATTGTGAATCATATGCAAATAGTTCTTCATCTTTCGAACAAGATTTGTATTCTCATCGTTCTTTTGTACATTCTCGTAAAGAGAAAACAAAGAAAATAAAAGAAAAAGAAAAAGCAAGAGAAGAAAAAGAAAATGAAATAAAAAGAAAAGAGAGGCAAGAGGCAAGTAAGAGAGAAAATGAGCGAATCTTGAGAGAACTTGAAAAAGCCTTTGAAAAAGCAAAAAGAAAATGAAAAAGGAAATGAAAAGAAATTTGAGAGTGAAAAAGAAGATGAAAAAGAAATTGAAACAAAAGAAACGAGTGATCCAGAAGAAAAAGAATCGAGTGAGAAAACAAGTGAGCAAGTGAGGATTATTTCCACTAACCCACATGTTCGATCTTCTTGTGAGTTAACTTTTCAGGTTCCTAGAAGTTTGTGCGACCAATTCCATCTACATTACCTTCCAAACGAGAGGTGTTTTAGGTTGTTCGAAAAAGGTAAGTTCGCGAATGACTACCACCCACTTGCGATTGAAGGTAAGGAAGGTAAGGATTCTTTGTTTATCGAATCAAAGTCACTTGATTTGGATAATTTTTGTTCACTTACTGTTGTTAACGATTTTGTTTTAAAAGGTGCCATATACAGTTTTTTTATGACAATTACTACATTGGCAAATTTGTTGACAACATTGGATTAGTTTTCCCTAAGCAAATTTTGAACATGTTTGATCAAAGTCTGTCACGTAAAAATTCTCATGTGTTTGACCCTGCAAACTTTTTGAACTCATGTGTTAAGTCTTTATGTTTAAATATGCCTGCTCAATTGACTTGTGATAAATCTGCCTGTTTGAAAAGTTGCATGTTCGTTAAAAATTCTTTGTTTGGCATCCATGTTAAAAGATCTTCACATGATATGTGCAATTGTGTTCTTCATGAACAATCTTTTAGTTTTTGTGTGAAATTTCCATGTAGTGATTTGCATTCCGATTAATACTCTTGAAGTATGAACCTTTGCATTTTGGTATGCTCGGTTTTGTCAAATCAACATGTGTGTTTAAACTAGTGAAATATAATTCGTGTGGTGAGTTGATTATATCTTCTTCTAATATGTTGCTTGTTGGAATTCCTAATCAAGTTCGTGTGTTCAAGCCTGGTATTTGCTACATGAATTCATTTTATGGAAACATTAAGCGCTTTGCATCATTTACATTGAAATTATGTTTGCTTGAAGTTCGAATTTTTGATAAGAAGGTGAAATTCAATGATTTGGGTTTCAATTTTGATTCATTTATTAATCACCTTGTTTGGCCACATTTGAAATTTTCGTTTCATTTCAAGAAGGTAAGGCCAACCTATGTTTTTGGAATTGAATCAAATTTCCATGGTAACTTTCCTTTTCCATTTAAGTCCATAGTTTTCGATAATACTAACCCGTCTTATTTTTGTGAATTCCACCCCTCGAGGAGCAAGACATGTCATGGTGCGTCACCACCTATTCAAATTTATCGAAGTAATAGGTTTGTCTTACGTTATCTATCCAAAGAGAGAAGATTCATTTTGACTGAGAAAGGTAAACCCAATCCTCAATTTTCTTCTCTTCATATTCGTCATGGTAAGTCATCTGAAAATTTTCAAATATCTTTGCTCACTTCGATTGAAGTTGAAAATTCCATTGATTGGTTGTTTGGAAATTATTTATACTTTGATGTGATGGATTTTTCCTTTTGGAATTGTGATGATGTGATTATTACGTTGGAATTTGGAGACTCCCCTCATGTTGTTCAAAAACGAAAGGAAGAATTAGCATACCTTTGGCCATGGCATACCTTGCATGAGCAAGACAAAGGACCAAATGAGTTACTATATTCGATTAAAGAAATTAAAATGTTTTGGATGAGGAATAATGTGTTTAAGTGCCTACCATCGTTTTTAACCAATTATCCCTTGATCCAACTTAGTTTTCATGTTTGTAACGATGGTCTAACGAAACTCTTTGATAAATTTATGTATGTTTGCTTTGTCCAATTGAGATTTTTGGCATATGTTCGATTGACTGAATATTTTATGAACTATCGAACACATTTGAATTTGACTCCTTTGAGTTTCTTTTTATTGGCTGTGGTAAGAATTTTTCAGGTTTGTGTGACATCTTCCATCCCATTTGACCGAGGAAAACCATGCATGAGTCAAAGTTCTCCCATGGACAAACGGCTCGACTTGAGGACAAGTCGCCTAAAAGAGGGGGGAATGATACGAGCACGCCCCGCGAACTTCATCGAGCAAGTCTGTCAAGCCGAGCATTGACATGTTGGCAAGCTGATCCCAGCTCGTTTCCAGCTCCACGAGCTCCGTCTAGCTCAAATCCAGCTTATTCAAGCTCGATCCAACTTGCCTGAGCTAAACCGAGCTCACTCCTAGCTCATATTTAGCTCACGAGCTAAACCTTAGCTCAACTTCAGCTTAGGAGTTTAGCCTCAGCTCAACTTTAGTCACGAGCTAAAACTTAGCTCATTTTAGTTTAAACTCGGTTTTATCTTTAATACATTAAATAAAATTTGCACATATTCATTTAAGCATTAAACTTGTCTTATATTAATATTTTTTATTAATATATCATTGTCATTATATAAATTGATTATGTTCACATAGCCAAATTAATGCATGACATTAATGTGTTCACATCATACCGAATTTATGAGTGTTCATGAGATGTCTTAATGACTTGTTTATTTCATGTAGGTACATTCCTTTGGACGGTACAATGTATGAATGAAGAAACATCTCTTTTGGGCATTCCACACTCATGAATGAAGAAGTATTAAATGCTGGTGCATGTACGGCTGGATGCAATGTTTCTACAAATTCATGCATGTGTCGAATGCATGTATGGACATTAAAGGCTAGTCCATGAATGGATCAAATGCATGGGATGATAGAATGCATGAATGGCTTAAGTGCATGTATGGTGGCTGTCTCTTAACTTTCCAAGGCACTTATTCGGCCAAGAAGTAGCTGCTAACTAATTCTATGTTGACCATAGAGCTCCTTGAACATGTTCACACTTTGAATTGACCTATAGGCTACTACACATGCATGGATGGGTTCAAGAACGTCCAAGGGAAGGAATTAACTCAATAATTCAACACATTGATTGAATTAAGTGCATGCACAAAGGGGAGAACGAATTTACTAGGTTCATGCTACCATTTATGAACTTACATGCCATTAAAGTGTTTAATTATGAAGATACATGGTCCATACAAGTGCATGAACGTCCCAAGGAGATGAATGCAACCTTTTGGTGCACATACTAGTCACTTGAAGCCTTTCTTTATGACTAAGCATTCATGCACAAACTAAGGGGGAAGAAAGTGTCCATTCAGCTAGTGCATGAATCTGCCGAATTTATGAACTATTTTAATACATTAGTGTGAACGTTTTTATTATTGTGTGAACACCTAGATGCCGAATTTGAATGGTCATCTATGTTCCTATAAGTATTTGTTTTCTTTCATTTGTAAAGGACTTTTGACTTTTGATCATTTGAATGAACTTTGTTCAAAGAGTGAGTTTTCTCCTCTCTAAATTCGTACGAGTTTCGATCTGACTTATCTAGCATGCTAGTGGCGTCTATCGTTCTCTTTTGAACTTATCACCTTGCTTTGGTGTGGCGTTCAACCTATAGAGAGGTAGGAACCAAAGGTATAAAAAGGTGGATGAACGCCACACCAGGATGGTGATAAGTTCAAGAAGTCGGGTTGACGCCACTAGCGAGCTAGATAAGTCAGAACGAGACTCGTACGAAATAGGATAGGAGGAAACCTCACAATCAAGTTTTCAATAATCAAATTCTGTAACCTTTTACAATAAAAAAGTAAGCTATTTATAAGCCTAAAATGCCTATTGATATTCGACATCTATGTTGTTCACACTAACTTAAATTCTGTTCACACAGGTATTTAACATGTTCACACAAATAGCATTAAAATCCTGTTCATGCTTGAAGATGGTACATGAATTGGCTGAACCATCATGATGCTTCACTTGATGCATTCATGCATCCTTAGCCTTGAAGAATCTCCATAATTCCATGAATGTGCAGCTCTTTAATGATCCTACATCTCCCTTGGCTGAATGAGGCATTAATGTGCCTAAAATACTTGAATGGTCATCTTGAAAATGCATGAATCATGCATGAAACGTCCCATGTATTTTCCCCCCATAAATATGATCCATGAATCTTCAAATACATGAACTTTCAGCAACTCCCTCTTGCATGAACGTCCCAAATGCATGTGCTCCTTTAAATGCCATCCATTGAACCTCAATTGTGCATGCACACTCCCATACATTGCACCAATCCGTTCATGAACCGGCAGCAAATTAAATCAGCAAGTTAAATGCATTTCAAACACATTAAATTAGCAGCATATGAACTCAATAATTTGCACATTAAATTTGGCCATACATATTAACAATTTTAGACATATTTAAAACATCATAATTAATTAAGTATTTAATTTAGATATAATTAAAACACTTAATTAATTATTTGTCCAGATTTTAACAAATTAACTAACTTAAGATAAACAACTAATTTAACTAATGACAAATTAAATGGTTTATTTCAGCAAAATAAATGCAAGCTAAAGAAAGCTAAAAATAAGCTCATTGGGTTAAGATTGAGCTGAATTGAGCTTGAGTGAGTTGACTTGAGCTCGAGTGAGCTGGAAACGAGCTAAACGGAGCTTAACGAAATGAAATTGAACTAATTCAGCTCGCATGGATTTGCAAACAATGCTTAGGGAGCTGATCCAAAAGTGTGCCCGGGGCATGGTCGTATCAATACGAGTCACAAAAGCCCAAATTCTTGAAGGCGAGGCCCAATAAGCAAATTCCCAGCCCAATCAAGAAATCCATCCATACTTAGTTGAAAATCAGGCCAAATTGTCAAAGTGGCCCAAGTTGTAAAGTTTTATTTTTATTTTTATTTATTTATTTACTTAGTTTAAATTTTTATGTCAATATTCAGTCCAAGAGTCCCAGATAAAATGACCTTTGACCGAATTTCCATATTAAAATAATTAGGAGTTTTTTTATTTTAGTTTTCTAATTAGATTAGGACTAGTTATAAGGCTTATTTAAAGGCATGGCTGTTCACCTTGTTAAACACTTATCATTATTATTAAAATTTCAGATTTGTTGAGAGCAGAATTTTCTTTGAGTTTTCTCCAAGATTTCTCTCTTGAGTTTTCTTTAGAAGTTGTTTTAACAATCTTGTGATTGTGGGAGCCATCTTCAACCTTCTTCTTGCCATTGATATTCTTTGGAGGGGAGATTAGAGCCGTTTGAAGGGAGTTGTGAGATCTTTCGAGATTTCAAGGCTTCTTAGGACTTATCTTTTAATTTCTTACTGTCAATTCTTTCTTTATTTCTACTTGTGCTGAATCATTATCTAATCTATTTTCTGTTCTTATTGTGTTTTCAGCCTTTTTCTATCTTAAGGAATCAGCCCAAAAATCCCCAATTTCTAGGGTTTTTCCATGCTCTTTTTGGGTGAAATTAGATTGTCGAAATTTGGGGAAAACTATCTTGGTGTTCAATTGGGCAGAATCACAATCTCCTTGAGGGTTTCAAGAACCCTAACACTTATTTCTATTCTCAATTTGATTCTTTGCTGATTTGGGGATTTTATTTCAGATCTGAAAATTCAAAAATCTAATCTTTTAATTTTCTGTTTCGTTTCAGATCTAATTGTTTAGGGTTTTCGTAGGAGTTTCTCGTGACTTGGCAACTCGATCTTGGTCCGCGCGCAACCCGTATCATTTGGTATCATATTTTGGGCGTTTTGGGTGTTCTTGGTTTATTTCTAAACTGATCTCTATTTTTTTAAAGCACAAACAGCAGTTTTACCCAGAAAAATTGTTCAAAAAAATTTCATTTGAGTGGGTAAACATTGTCCGATTGATCTGAAATTTTACATACATGTTTTTGGCACTGTGATTGAATATAAAAAGATTATTCCCGCAAAAAAAATTAGTCAAAAAAGTCAAAAAATCAAAAAAAGACGAAATTCAATAAAAATTTAATAAAAGGTGCAGCGGGTTGAATTTGGTGTGCAAAATTTCCAGATCAAAAATTCAATATATAAGGACACTCCAGATTTAATTTCGTGATTTTTGGAGATCGGGAACACCTCGAACGAAGTTGTCAAGTTACTCCACAGTTTTTCGGGTTTTCTGTTTTCAGCAATTTTTATTGATTCTTAGCTGTAGGTTTTCATTTGTTTGCTTTTTATTATCCTTTTAAAATATCTAGCACCTTCTTGTTTCTTGTGTTAGTAGGATTTAAACGTGTGCACAATCCTTCCTCGGTGCAACACGAATCACTTGGTGTCTCGTCAGTTTTTGGCATCCTAGTGCAAATTAGGATTCTTTGGTAGTTTGGTTCACACTCTCTAATTGGTTGATATAAACTCTGATAAAGAACTCACAAGATTGAATTCGACCTCATTGAGAATTTGATTTGTCTTTTTGAGTGATTAATGGTGAGGTTTGCTAACTTTTATTTTTGAGTGTTGAGTGTTTATTTTTTACAGGTTTTGAAGATGTCAAAAGGTGATAATAATGATGCACTTATGAAAGTCCAACAACAGTTAGACAGACATACTGCTGCAATCACACAAATAAATGCTACACTTCAAGCATTGAATACTACTTTGAATGAGGTACGAGTGAATCAAAAACATCAATATCGAGATCCAATTAAGGAAGATAGGGATAACCAGCCCCATAGGTGCAACCCTCAACGTGTCCCTAGAATGGATGATGATTGTCATGATCATGGACAATCATCTTTGGCAAAACCAAAGAGCGAGCAGCAACGAGAACATCTCTTTCATACTCGCTGCCACGTACAAGGTAAGCTTTGTAGAGTTATTATTGATGGTGAAAGTTGCTCGAACATAGCCAGCACGACGATGGTAGAAAAGCTTTGCTTAACCACTACCAAGCATCCACAACCTTATCAACTACAAGGGCTTAGCAACGAAGGCCAATTTAGGGTCACTCAACAAGTGCGCATCGCCTTTTCTATCGGTAAGTATCAAGACGAAGTTGTGTGCGACGTAATGCCTATTCAAGCCTGCCATTTGTTGCTAGGAGAACCGTGGCAACTGGATCGAAAAGTCACTCACGATGGTCATACCAATAGGTATTCTTTCAAGCATCAAGGAAAGAAACTCACCTTAGTGCCGCTCACTCTAGAACAAGTCCATGAGGATCAAATCAAACTGAAAAATTCTGTTAAAACAAGTGAGGAAAAAGAAAAAGAGAATGAAAAAGAGCAAAAAGAGATTGAGAGTGAAAAAGAAATTGAAGAAAGAAGAGAAAATGAATTAGAAAAAGAAACAAAAGAAAAAGACGTGGAAAGGGTAGTGAGGAATGTTTCCACTAACCAAGATATGAATTTTTCTTGTGTTGCTACTTTTCAGGTTCCCGAAAGATCGAAAGATAACTTTCAACTTCAATACCTCTCAAATGAAAGACGCTTTCATACGATCAACTTAAGCAAAGATGAAATCACACTACATGATCCCGAAGGTAAGCGAGGTAAGGAAATTTTAGAAACCGAGTCCAGTGCAAATTTGAAAATTATTGATTAAACTTTTGGTGACTTAGTTCTTAAAAGATCCCCTCATTTTGATCTGATCAATTGTTACTCTTCGATTGTGGTTGATAAAGTCATTACGAAAAGAAACGTGATTTGTTATTCTCTTGATTTACCTTGTGTAAAATCCTTGAATTTGTCCAAATCTGTTTTGGAGAATAAGGTAACGAAATTTTCCAAATTTGTTTTCAATTTATATTCGTGCCTTAAACAGTTTATGTGGTTGTACATGAAGTTTGAGTTCCATTTGACAAAGGTTAACTCAACAACGGAGATTCAACTACACTATAACCCCGATTAGCGAAGGTTTGTTTTAAATGAAAAAGGTAAAATCGACCCTTATTCTTCTGCTTATCGAGGTAAGATGCTTGAAACCTTTGAAACACTTTTGTACTCATCGGATAGTGATAAAGATCGTGTTGATGAACACTTAGATCGAAACGTGCTTGACTGTCCTATTTTATTTATTGATGATCTATCTGTTTTGATGGTTGATAAAAAGATTCTTGTTTTTGATAATGCATGTGTGAGTGAATCTATAGACCGTCGATTAATGCATGGTATGATTATGCAACTCTGTGAACCATGTGAATCTTTTCAAATACCTACTTGTGACGATTATGTTTACCATTTGATTTATTACTCGCAATTTATTCATGGTTTGTGGGAACAATGTGAGACGACTGAATGCCTTAAAACATGTCCATCTTTGTTTCAAATATTTGACGAGGTAGTGGTGAGTAAATTAGATTGTTTGCATGGTAATCTGAATCTGTCCATTCACATGCGTTATACCTGTTCTATTATGCTTATGATTGGACTACAAGCTTATTTCCGTTGCTATTTACTATCTCATGGCTATTCTTTTCAGTGGACTCAATTGCCATTAGTCCCATTCGATAGAGGAAAGTCGAGTTCATTTAATTTTTCAGATTCGAGGACGAATCTTTTTGAGGAAGGGGGGAATGATACGAGTCACAAAAGCCCAAATTCTTGAAGGCGAGGCCCAATAAGCAAATTCCCAGCCCAATCAAGAAATCCATCCATACTTAGTTGAAAATCAGGCCAAATTGTCAAAGTGGCCCAAGTTGTAAAGTTTTATTTTTATTTATTTATTTACTTAGTTTAAATTTTTATGTCAATATTCAGTCCAAGAGTCCCAGATAAAATGACCTTTGACCGAATTTTCATATTAAAATAATTAGGAGTTTTTTTATTTTAGTTTTCTAATTAGATTAGGACTAGTTATAAGGCCTATTTAAAGGCATGGCTGTCCACCTTGTTAAACACTTATCATTATTATTAAAATTTCAGATTTGTTGAGAGCATAATTTTCTTTGAGTTTTCTCCAAGATTTCTCTCTTGAGTTTTCTTTAGAAGTTGTTTTAACAATCTTGTGATTGTGGGAGCCATCTTCAACCTTCTTCTTGCCATTGATATTCTTTGGAGGGGAGATTAGAGCCGTTTGAAGGGAGTTGTGAGATCTTTCGAGATTTCAAGGCTTCTTTGGACTTATCTTTTAATTTCTTACTGTCAATTCTTTCTTTATTTCTACTTGTGCTGAATCATTATCTAATCTATTTTCTGTTCTTATTGTGTTTTCAGCCTTTTTCTATCTTAAGGAATCAGCCCAAAAATCCCCAATTTCTAGGGTTTTTCCATGCTCTTTTTGGGTGAAATTAGATTGTTGAAATTTGGGGAAAACTATCTTGGTGTTCAATTGGGCAGAATCACAATCTCCTTGAGGGTTTCAAGAACCCTAACACTTATTTCTATTCTCAATTTGATTCTTTGCTGATTTGGGGATTTTATTTCAGATCTGAAAATTCAAAAATCTAATCTTTTAATTTTCTGTTTCGTTTCAGATCTAATTGTTTAGGGTTTTCGTAGGAGTTTCTCGTGACTTGGCAACTCGATCTTGGTCCGCGCGCAACCTCGTATCAACATAGCTTGCTATTATATTTCGAAATCTCTTAGCTTGTGATCGAGTTATTGGTCCTCGTGGCAGCTCAATGGATTCGGTAGTAATTTCCCGGGCTAAGGTTGCATCATTTCGGTTCGGACATTGGCTCGCGATGTGGCCCCGTCCAAGACATTTGAAACATTTATGTCTCGGGATCTATTTGGTTGGGCATCCATCTTTCCTTTACTCATTTCGACAATCGGTTTGTTAAACTTGGTGGCACCGCTTACTTCTTTATTCTAACTCGGTATGTCACGTTTGTTGGTTCCTTGCCCCCACCTGGACGTAGAAGAAGTGTTAGGGAAAGAACGTGTCGTACCTTTTCTCTTTAGTTGTTTTTCAACCTTTATCGCCATATGGACCATATCAATGACCTCGATGTAGTGGTGTAGTTCGACGATATTTGCAATATCTCAGTTAAGGCCGACGAGAAATCGAACCATGGTGGCTTCCCGATCTTCTTCCACATCAGCACGGATCATGGCTACTTCCATCTCTTTGTAGTAATCCTCCACACTTCGTTGGCCTTGAGTTAAACTTTAGAGCTTTTGATTCAACTCCCGGTGATAGTAAGCCGGTATGAATCATTTTCTCATTATTGCCTTCATTTCTGCCCATGTAAACACGGGACGTTTGCCATTGCGTCGTCGACTTAAAGTGAGTTGATCCCACTATATTATGGCATAGTCAAAAAATTCTATAGTAGCCAATTTGACCTTCTTACTCTCCGAGTAATTGTGACACTCGAAAACTAATTCAATCTTCTTCTCCCATTCAAGATAGGCTTCAGGATCCGACCTTCCTTGAAAAGCAGGAATCACCATCTTAATGTTCTTTAAGTCATCATCAGGCCGCTCTCGATCTCTTTGTCCCCGTGCTCGTTGGCCTCGTCGCCTTGCGCTTTGTCGCGAACCTTGTTCATTTTCTACGTCACTTGGTTCGTATAAGTCATTTGCATGTTGCCAAGGACGTTCTTGTTCTCTTCTTGGGATTGGAGGGGTTTTTGCACATTGACTTCGCTCCTCCATTTGTTCCATTGTTCATTGAGGGAATCGAATTGGGGTTTGAACAATCGGGAAATTTCTCGTACAATTGCTTGTACTTGAAGATCGGGTACTCCACCTCCGAGAACATTCCTTCTTGGTTGAAGGTTTACTCCTCCACCAGCGGCATTCGAAGCTCCTCCACTTGTTTCTCGACGTTCCGGACTCCTAGACATGATGATGTGATCCGGCCCAGGTTAATCGAGTCGTTTCACGTAATTACCCGATCGTCGACGAGGAATAGTTGAGTTATCGGAAATAGGATGAAATAAGGCTAAAGATGCGGAAGCTTTCAAATGATTTTTAAGGTTGGCTAAGGTGATGGTAAATTTATAAGGAGTAGTAGGCTCGATTTAAGGATAAAAATAAGAAAAATGGAAGTTGGAAAAATGAATGCTCGGTTTTGTAAAAAGATATTATAGTTGGGTAAAATCTAGGATAGTTGGTGGAATGGATAAATGAGCTTAAACACCAGAAACGATTCAACACTAAAAAGTGTCACCCCGATTTCTATTCAGTTCAAGGTGGGATTACGGAATTGTAGAAAGGTTGAACGCCACACCAAAGCAAGGTGATAAGTTCAAAAGAGAACGATAGACGCCACTAGCATGCTAGATAAGTCAGATCGAAACTCGTACGAATTTAGAGATGAGAAAACTCACTCTTTGAACAAAGTTCATTCAAATGATCAAAAGTCAAAAGTCCTTTACAAATGAAATTAATCAACTATTTATAGCCAAAGCTTAGGCTAGCTGAATAGTCAATATCTAACTTAAAAACTAAGTAAATAAATAAATAAATAAATAAAAATCATTAAACTACCATAGCAAGGTTCGACTGAATGAAATTAAGGCTGGAAATTAAAGCTCCTAGTTGTTGCCACATGCATGCACATCTTGCTTCAAAATACATGCATAGTTGAATTCATGCTCTTCATTAAATGTGTTCATTGGATCAACAAATTAATTCCATTGTGGACTCATTAAATTCGGCAGCAAGAAATTAATCCTGCAAAATTAAATGCTCTTTAAATTTCGGCTGGACAAAAATTCAAGAAACATTAAAATTCTGCAGCAGCAAGACGCATTAAATTAAAGAAGTAAAACACATTAATTAACATTTAGACACATTTATTTAAGTTAAGACACAATTAATTCAGCTGGACAAATTAAATAGCAACAGCTAATTAAACCAATGTCTAATTTCGGCTGGACATATTAAATATCTGTAGCTAATAAATTTGTCCAAGACTTAACATATTAAAATTAGCTAATAACTATGTATGAACTAAGACACATTTAAACTCAATTAATATGTCTAGAATTTGACTCATTAAAATGCAAGTTAATTTATGTTGAGCTGAACTTAATTAAATTAACTAACTTATTTAATTAACTAAGTTTATTCCAGCAAAATAAAATGCAAACTTAATTAAATAAATTGCATTCTAGCTCAATGAGCTAGAATCCACCCGAATTGAACTGGGACGAGCTTGTGAAAATGACGAGCCTCGCTTGTGGGAAGAGACCAAGGATGTTTCTAGGGCGGGGTCGTATCATTCCCCCTTCTTTAGGACGACTTGTCCTCAAGTCGAGCCGTTGGTTCATTCGATCATAACTCCGCTTACTCATCTTTCCTCGATCAAATGGAACGAATGGCAATTGAAGTAACTGTAAAAAATATCCATGAGTTAGCAAAAAGTATTGCAAACAAATTTGCAATTCGAGTATAACAAGACAAATGTAATGCAGGCTATTGGAAAGATTCAGATTACCATGCAAGCGAACTAGTTTACTCAACAAGGCCATGAGAAATGTTCGAAGCAAAATCGAATAGATTTCTAAGCATGCATACATCTTAAATTGATTACACAAGCTATAATTGGATCCCAAGTAATGAGTCAAAATATGTACATAGGCATCACAAACAGGTAATGAAAAATATTTACATGGCTCTCGAAGTTGACAATCAAACTGTGCATTAGTCGATTGACTATCGATTCTATTACAATTACATCAACATAATTATCAAAAACAAGAATCTTTTTGTCACCAATAAAAATAGATAGATCATGTTCAATTGAGGCAAAACAATTAACCATATCACAATCAAAGTATCTTTCAAAAACTAATTCACGAACAAGATTGTTATTACCATCCGAGGAAAACAAATTTTTTTTAGAAATTTCAGGAGGCTTACCTTTTGGAGCAGGAAAATAAAGTTCATTCTTACCTCGCTCGCTTAACAAAAACCTTCGCTCCTCGGCAATGTAGAGTAGTCGAAATTCCTTACTTGAATTAACCTTTTCAAATTGAATCTCCATACTCGACAATAGAGCATGCATAATAATCAAATTGGAATTATAATCAACATACATCGAGAACTCATCCAAATGATCATGTAATCTAAATTTCAGTCGATCAATTTTGCTCAAAAATGCAGAATTTGGATAACAAAGCAGATTTGAGACACCATCTTCAACTTTAAGTGCATTAACCATTTTACATGTCATCGTCATATCAAACAAACAAATCAAAGACATGTATGTTTTCAAGCATTCATACGTCTCAAATCTCATACGCACATTCTTGTTTATACACAGTAGTTTCTCACAAAAGATCAATGAGTGCATATTTTTACCCAAATCAAGCTGATGGAATGGCTTATATGTCTTCTTATCTTGCAAATGCCGAATAATTATTATTTTACTAACAAACTCATCAGCATCGCAATTTCCAAAAGCGTTATTCTTTTTGCCATCATTCCACGCAAATGTATTATCATCAATCAAAGGATGGCAAGTAACCACATCAAAGTTCAGATCACTTCTAAAGGACAATTCATCAACAAGGTTTCCATCAACAATCGAATAAAACAGAGGTGCTTTAAGAATTTCAAAACTCATACCTTGCTCCTCTTTTGGCATAGGCGAACTAAGATAGTTGAGAACTTTACCTTTTTCAACCAAGGTGAACCTTCTCTCCTTGGAAAGGTATTGGAATTGTAAATTATCATCACTCGGCCTTTTGGATACCTGAAAAGCAGAAACAGAACAAGCACAAATTTCATATGGATTAGTTGAAATGCTCCTCACTTTTTCTAGTTCATTTGTCTCTTTTTCTCTCGTTTCTTTTTTAATCTCAACTTCTTTTTTTCTCTTTTCATTTCCTCTCTCATTTTCAATTTTATTTTCGACCTCACTCTCTTTTTTTATTTCTTTTTCTTTCTCAATCTTTTCTTCTTTTCTTTCGATTTCTCTTTCTCGCTTGCACTCTTGTTCAATCTCAATTTCTTTTTCAAATTCTTTCTCTTCATTTTCTTTTTCTCTCACTTTTTTGATTTCTTGTTCCTTTTCTTTCATTTCTTTTTTTCGTCTCTCGATTTCATTCCATATATGCTCATTTTCTCTCATCAACATTTCTTGTCTTTCCTTTCTTCTTATTTCTTTTTCTTTTTGCCTCGCTCTTTCATTATAGGATGGAGATGTTGCAAATGAATCAGCACAAAATGACTCTCGTTGGGTATAATTAGAACGACTTTCATACAAAAAATGATCACCTCTTCGAGATTGGTTCTTGGCGGATGAATACCTTGGTGCATATGAAGGACTACTTGTGATTCCTCGTTCATCACCTTGAAAATCTTCAAACTCAAAACTTGCTTTGCTTCGTCTTGAGTTCCTCGTTGAATAGAAATCCCGATAAGAATCTCTTAGCAAGTAGTCTTTGGATGCGTATTGCCGTGATGATCTGGACTCCGTTTCTCGACTTGGTGGATTTTGTTTCCGTTGGGCCTTTTCCTCCACTCGGTTCAAATGTCTTTTTAATGGGCTTAGTTCTTCCTCCAAAATTCGGCCCATCTCGTTCACCAAGTATTGAAAATCATCGGTAGAGAATTCTTCTTGAGACATGATTTAATTACTAAAAAATGATTAAAACAAAACAACAAAAATTAAATACCTCACCACAAAAATCTCACGTTTCACTCGTAAAGAAAATTGGATAGCCCACCACTCGGGTTTACGCTCGTTTAATGGCTTTTGCTCGCTCTAATGTACTCACCACTCATGCCTTTTTCCACTCGTCTCACTCTCGTCAATTCATATTTTATTTCAAGAAGACTTATTGCGGCTTAGAGGGTCGACTTCAAATGGGTTACAAGGGATAACGTCGGGTGTAGGGTAGGCTAAACAAAGAAAAAAAATTGGTTTAAAGTGTGGCGTTGGGATGGGTAAATAATGGTAGGAAGGGAAACTTGATGATCGGAGTAATAAGTGATAATGATAAAAGCTCGCAAGACTTTTCACTTTTTTTCTTTCTTCTTTTTTTTTAACTCGATTTTTTGTCACTTTTTTTTTCTTTTTTTCGATTTTTTTGAATTTTTTTTTGAATTTCTTCTTTTTTTTAAATCCAATACAATAGTAAACTAAATAAAAGGAAGAGAAAAAAAAATAAATTCCAACTCAATTTTTTTTTTATTTTTTTTACGTTACGAACCTACTCCGAGCTTGATACGAATGTCGGCACTCCTCGTTTTAGTAGCTCTGATACCAGATGATGTGATCCGACCCGGGTTAATCGAGTCATTTCACGTAATTGCCCGATCGTCGACGAGGAATAGTTGAGTTATCGAAAATAGGATGAAATAAGGCTAAAGATGCGGAAGCTTTCAAATGGTTTTTAAGGTTGGCTAAGGTGATGGTAAATTTATAAGGAGTAGTAGGCTCGATTTAAGGATAAAAATAAGAAAAATGGAAGTTGGAAAAATGAAGGCTCGGTTTTGTAAAAAGATATTATAGTTGGGTAAAATCTAGGATAGTTGGTGGAATGGATAAATGAGCTTAAACACCAGAAACGATTCAACACTAAAAAGTGTCACCCTGATTTCTATTCAGTTCAAGGTGGGATTACGGAATTGTAGAAAGGTTGAACGCCACACCAAAGCAAGGTGATAAGTTCAAAGGAGAACGATAGACGCCACTAGCACGCTAGATAAGTCTGATGTGATCTGGCTCAGTTGATTGAGTCGATTCACTTGATTGCCCGATCGTCGACGAGGAATAGTTGAGTTATCGGAAATAGGATGAAATAAGGCTAAAGATGCGGAAGCTTTCAAATGGTTTTAAAGGTTGGCTAAGGTGATGGTAAATTGATAAGGGTAGTAGGCTCGATTTAAGTATAAAAATAAGAAAAATGGAAGTTGATAAATGAAGGCTCGGTTTTGTAAAATGATATTATAGTTGGGTAAAATCTAGGATAGTCGGTGGAATGGATAAATGAGCTTAAACACCAGAAACGATTCAACACTAAAAGTGTCACCTCGATTTCTATTCGGTTCAAGGTGGGATTGCAGAATTGTAGAAGGATGAACGCCACACCAAAGCAAGGTGATAAGTTCAAAAGAGAACGATAGACGCCACTAGCACGCTAGATAAGTCAGATCGAAACTCGTACGAATTTAGAGAGGAGAAAACTCACTCTTTGAACAAAGTTCATTCAAATGATCAAAAGTCAAAAGTCAAAAGTCCCTTACAAATGAAATCAACAAACTATTTATACTAGTTTCTTATGCTAACCGAATAGTCCATTCATGAACTTAATGATTAAGTAATGAACCTAAATTAAGACATGAACCTTCTAGAAAAATGACCAATGGTGTCCTTGTCCATGTTCGGCCGAATGGTACTTCAATGGGCAGCTTCATGGCTAAGGAAATGAACTTGAAGGCTTGGTGAATGTATGGGAGAGCAATGGACATGTCTAGGTTCGGCCAAGGTGTGAATGGACACTCCAAGAGATGCCTTTTGGCCGAATAGTTACTTAGGAGATCAATGGACAGCAACCGATGCATGTAAGTGAATATTCATGCATTCTTCCATTCATTGTATTAAATCATTCATGCATCATCCTTACGTTCATTGAACCAGCCCATTCATGAATCATCTTTAATTGTGTTCCCACATCATGCATTGTAAGTAGACGTTCATGCACCTAGCTTGAATGAATCTCCACATTCGGCTGTACCTACAAACACTCATGAACTTAATTAATTTCAAGCAAATTCAGCTGAACTAAATTAAAATATAATGTGAACATCCTAAATAACATTGAGACAACTTAAATATTAACAAATCATAACACATAAATTCGGCTGGACAAATTTAAAACATGTAATAATTTAGACAAATTAAATGACATCTAGACACCTTTAATTCAGCCAAATCAAGACATATTAAACACTTGTAATAAATTAAGACATATTTAAAAGCTGTAAAGAAACTTATTTACATGCTTATTTAAATGGTCTAAAACTCTAGCAAATAAAGTTAATTTAGCTAAAGAGCTAATAATGAGCTGAATTGAATTTAAACCAAGCTCAAACGAGCTGAATTAAGCTCATGTGAGCTAAAATAAAATTCAGTGAGCTGAACCAAGCTAAATGGAGCTTGAGGAGCTGAATTCAAGCTGAAATCAAGGGCATCCTTGACCAGGGTCATATCATTCCCCCCTTCTTTAGAACGACTTGTCCTCAAGTCGAGCCATTGGTTCACTCGATCGCAGCAACTTTTACTTAGCTTTCCTCGGTCGAACGGGATGGATTGGAATTGGGACAACTGAAAGGAATAACCATGAGTTAACAAGAATGGTTTCAAATAAATTTGTAATCCAAATGCAAGCAAAATAGAATAAGAAAATCCCATGGGAGTGGACAGATGCAAAGCAACATGTTCACAACCATGCAAACAAACTAATTTACTCGTTAATGCCTCGTTAATTATTCGAAACGAAAATGAACATGTTCTAAGGCAATCAAATGTCTCAAATCATTTCCACAAGTCATATCCAATATGTGAATAACGAATCAAATCAACAAAACAATCTTTGGCACCACCTAAAGAGAACAACGATGTTTCAAAAAGTTCATGAGCCTTACCTTTAAAAGTAGTAAAACAAAGATCATTTTTACCTTGCTCGATCAACACAAACCTTCGCTCCTCGGGAGTATATTGTAGTTGAAGCTTTTCAATTTGACTCTCCATCTTTGGCGGTTGAAAGAGCAAAGGAATCAAGCTCAATTTACATCCAAAATAAATAAAAAATTCTTTCAATCGATCATGCATCCAAAATTTTAGTTGATCAAAACTTGCATATATCAAATTATCAAACAGTCTTGATATGTCATTATGGCAAACAAGTGAACTCAATCGGTTCAAAAGACAAATAACCATACATGATCGCACGCAATCAAACTCAACAGCATTTTCAACACGATCAATGTCAGAAATAGATTTATATGGGTTTTCATCTTGCGTAGTCAAAAAGTACCAAAGACGTTGGATTACAATTTCATTTGTTTGCAGATCAGCATCACAATTTGTACTAACTTTATTCTTGCATTCATCGTTCAAAACATACACTTCAAGGCTAACCAAAGGAAAACAATCATTTGTGTCAGGATACAAATATTTTTCAAAATCCACAACATCAATCAAATCGTTTCCACTAAGTTTGGAATGCCCAAGTTTCCCACGAAACGAGTCAACATAGCAAATTCCAGGTTTGAACTCATGATTTTGATCACTTATTCCATAGTGCTGTAAAAATTTCATTCTCACAGGCATGCTTATACAAAAGGATTTCGTGTAAAAATATAAAAGATTCACATAACCATGACAATTGAATAAATCAAACCTTTTATGTGGATACCTCCAATCTCGCACGTCCAAAATTTGCACAAGCTGAAATAATCCAATATTATCAACAAAATTTTCAACACGAATCACGTCAAATACACAACTCTTCATGCCTCCATTTAAAATAAAATTATCATCAAACAAAGAATGACAATTAGCCATGTCAAGACATGAAACCTTTTCAAAGACTAAATCATCATCAATATTATCACAAACATTCAAGTGGAATAATGGAGACTCACACGGCATAGATCCCTCACCTTTCTTACCTTTATGTGTCGGTGGACAAGGGTCTTCTATGTTCTTACCTTTTTGAATCAACTTGAATCGCCTCTCATCAGGGAAGTATTGTAATTGAAAATCGTCGCACGAATCTTTAGAATTCTGAAAAGAAGAAATAGAACAAGAACAACTCACATGTGGGTTAGTAAAAACAACGCTCACTTTTTCTTGTTCTCTCTCATCTCTTTCACTATTTTCTTTGGCAAACTCTTTTTCTTTTCCACTCAATTTCTGTTGAAACTCTCTTTCAATTTCTTTTTCCACTCTTTCTTTTTCTTCTTTTTCAAACTCTTTTTGCTTTTCACTCTCTTTTCTTTTTGAAATCTCATTTTCATCTTTTTCTTTTATTTCTTTTTCTTTTTCTCTCATTTCTTTTTTTCTTCTCTCAATTTCATTCAAGATTCGTTCATTTTCTTGCATCAACATCTCATGTTTTTCTTTTCTTCTTTTTTCTTTTTGTCTTGTTCTTTCATTACAAGAAGATGATAACTTATAAGAACCATAACGACAAGCTTCTCGTTTGAAAGAAATGGCAGATTCATCATGCAAGTCACGATCATCTCTTTGTGAATAACCCTCCGTATTCGAGTACTTTGACATTCTTGAAACACGTTCGCCTCTTCGTAAATAATCCTTCGTAGTTGAATAAATTGAGGCATTTGTAGAGACATGATTACCTTTTTGTATATCATCTCGGAAGGACTCAAACTCGTAGTTTGCTTCTCTTGGTCTCGAACGCCTTGTTGAATAGACGTCTTGATAAGAGTCTCTTGTCGAGTAGTGTCGTCGGAATGATCTTAACTCCGTCTCTTGTCTCGATGGAATTTGTTTTTGTTGGGCTCTTGTCTCTATTCGATCCAATCTATCATGCAATTTATCAAAATTTGATTTCACCATTCTACGCATTTCTTGCATTAAATATTGGAAATCTGATTCAGAAAATTCTTCTTGAAACATGATTTAATTCTCACCACAAAAATCTCAAGTTCGCTCAAAAAGAAAAATTCACTCACTCGTGTTTGAACTCTCTTTTAGGTTTTTTTTTTCGAATGAACTCACGCTCTCTTGCCTTTTGCCACTCGACCTCGTCTCACAAATTCGTAATTCGTCTCGATAGACTTAATTTGCTGCTTGAGGGTCGGTTTCAAAATAGGTTACAAAGGAATGATGTGGGTGTAGGGTAGGCTAAACAAAATAAAATCAAGGCTAAGTGTGGCTTAGAAGATGAATGGAAGAAAATGCCAAACTTACAAACTCGAAACACTTTTTTTTTTATATCGAAATTTTTTTTTAATTGCGTGAAATTTCACTATGGGGGATATAAAAGGGTGTAGAATGAGATTTTGGAAAAATTTCTATTGAAGTTTCTCCAGACTCTTTTTTTTACGGATATTTCACGTTCTTTTCGTCCGCACCTAAACCGTATGCAATTTTTTTTTCTTTTCAATTTTTTTTTCAATTTTTTTTTCGAACTCTTTTTTTACGTACCTATTTCAAATTGACTTCGAGTGCTCGTACTTCTCGTTTTTACCAGCTCTGATACCAAATGATGTGATCTGGCTCGGTTGATTGAGTCGATTCACTTGATTGCCCGATCGTCGACGAGGAATAGTTGAGTTATCAGAAATAGGATGAAATAAGGCTAAAGATGCGGAAGCTTTCAAATGGTTTTAAAGGTTGGCTAAGGTGATGGTAAATTTATAAGGGTAGTAGGCTCGATTTAAGTATAAAAATAAGAAAAATGGAAGTTGATAAATGAAGGCTCGGTTTTGTAAAATGATATTATAGTTGGGTAAAATCTAGGATAGTCGGTGGAATGGATAAATGAGCTTAAACACCAGAAACGATTCAACACCAAAAGTGTCACCCCAATTTCTATTCGGTTCAAGGTGGGATTGCAGAATTGTAGAAGGATGAACGCCACACCAAAGCAAGGTGATAAGTTCAAAAGAGAACGATAGACGCCACTAGCACACTAGATAAGTCAGATCGAAACTCGTACGAATTTAGAGAGGAGAAAACTCACTCTTTGAACAAAGTTCATTCAAATGATCAAAAGTCAAAAGTCAAAAGTCCCTTACAAATGAAATCAACAAACTATTTATACTAGTTTCTTATGCTAACCGAATAGTCCATTCATGAACTTAATGATTAAGTAATGAACCTAAATTAAGACATGAACCTTCTAGAAAAATGACCAATGGTGTCCTTGTCCATGTTCGGCCGAATGGTACTTCAATGGGCAGCTTCATGGCTAAGGAAATGAACTTGAAGGCTTGGTGAATGTATGGGAGAGCAATGAACATGTCTAGGTTCGGCCAAGGTGTGAATGGACACTCCAAGAGATGCCTTTTGGCCGAATAGGTACTTAGGAGATCAATGGACAGCAACCGATGCATGTAAGTGAATGTTCATGCATTCTTCCATTCATTGTATTAAATCATTCATGCATCATCCTTACGTTCATTGAACCAGCCCATTCATGAATCATCTTTAATTGTGTTCCCACATCATGCATTGTAAGTAGACGTTCATGCACCTAGCTTGAATGAATCTCCACATTCGGCTGTACCTACAAACACTCATGAACTTAATTAATTTCAAGCAAATTCAGCTGAACTAAATTAAAATATAATGTGAACATCCTAAATAACATTGAGACAACTTAAATATTAACAAATCATAACACATAAATTCGGCTGGACAAATTTAAAACATGTAATAATTTAGACAAATTAAATGACATCTAGACACCTTTAATTCAGCCAAATCAAGACATATTAAACACTTGTAATAAATTAAGACATATTTAAAAGCTGTAAAGAAACTTATTTACATGCTTATTTAAATGGTCTAAAACTCTAGCAAATAAAGTTAATTTAGCTAAAGAGCTAATAATGAGCTGAATTGAATTTAAACCAAGCTCAAACGAGCTGAATTAAGCTCATGTGAGCTAAAATAAAATTCAGTGAGCTGAACCAAGCTAAATGGAGCTTGAGGAGCTGAATTCAAGCTGAAATCAAGGGCATCCTTGACCAGGGTCATATCAAAGTCAGATCGAAACTCGTACGAATTTAGAGATGAGAAAACTCACTCTTTGAACAAAGTTCATTCAAATGATCAAAAGTCAAAAGTCCTTTACAAATGAAATTAATCAACTATTTATAGCCAAAGCTTAGGCTAGCTGAATAGTCAATATCTAACTTAAAAACTAAGTAAATAAATAAATAAAAAAATAAAAATCATTAAACTGCCATAGCAAGGTTCGGCTGAATGAAATTAAGGCTGGAAATTAAAGCTCCTAGTTGTTGCCACATGCATGCACATCTTGCTTCAAAATACATGCATAGCTGAATTCATGCTCTTCATTAAATGTGTTCATTGGATCAACAAATTAATTCCATTGTGGACTCATTAAATTCGGCAGCAAGAAATTAATCCTGCAAAATCAAATGCTCTTTAAATTTCGGCTGGACAAAAATTCAAGAAACATTAAAATTCTGCAGCAGCAAGACGCATTAAATTAAAGAAGTAAAACACATTAATTAACATTTAGACACATTTATTTAAGTTAAGACACAATTAATTCAGCTGGACAAATTAAATAGCAGCAGCTAATTAAACCAATGTCTAATTTCGGCTGGACATATTAAATATCAGTAGCTAATAAATTTGTCCAAGACTTAACATATTAAAATTAGCTAATAACTATGCATGAACTAAGACACATTTAAACTCAATTAATATGTCCAGAATTTGACTCATTAAAATGCAAGTTAATTTATGTTGAGCTGAACTTAATTAAATTAACTAACTTATTTAATTAACTAAGTTTATTCCAGTAAAATAAAATGCAAACTTAATTAAATAAATTACATTCTAGCTCAATGAGCTAGAATCCACCCAAATTGAACTGGGACGAGTTTGTGAAAATGACGAGCCTCGCTCGTGGGAAGAGACCAAGGATGTTTCCAGGGCGGGGTCGTATCACATGATGATTAAAATAAGAAAATTTCCTCACCACAAAAACCTCACAAATTCTCTCACAAGAAAAGAATTCACTCCTCTCGTGTTTCACTCTATTTTTGGCTTTTAACTTGATGTAACTCTCTTGCCTTTTACCTCTCAAATCCAACTCTCGATATTCTAAAAAGCTACCTTAGACTTATCCACAACTTTTGGGTCGGCTTCAAGGGGCTAAACAAGGAAAAATTGTATGGTTTAGGGTAGGCTCAAAAGAAAGAAAATTTGGTTTGAAGTTGTGGCGTATAGAACGGGTCAATACTTAAAAAGAGAATCACTTGTTTGGAACGACAATCAACATTTGCAACTTTTTTTTAATTCAAAATTCTTTTTTTTATGATTTTCGTAATATATATTCTTTCTCTTCTTTATTTTGACTCGAATTTTTTTTCAAATTTTTTTTCAAAACTACAATTTACGTACCTAATTTAACTAGCTCTGATATCAACTGATACAAGCTCATTTCGGAAGATGTAACGAGTCGTAATAATTCCCGATCGAAATTAGGTAGTGTTTGTTTAATACAAATTCAGTCCTTGAGTTTTGAAGGTGGAATGACTTAGGAAACGAAGGTGTTTAATGGTATGATATTTTCTGGTTTCCAATGAAACAAGAACGAACCCTTATTAGCAAATAAGGACCCAGGCTTAAATTGTTTCAAAGAAAAGAAAGGATTAAGGATAAAACTGAGACCTAAGTGAAATAGGAACCTTCAGTATGAAGAATGCCACACCAACGAGTGATAAGTTCGAAAACAAAGTCAGATTGACGCCACTTGTGAAGATAAGTTAATTGAGCTTTGGAGAATAAGGAGAGTGAATTAACTCACCAAAAATATAGTTCATTCAAAAATTTGTCAAAAGTCCTTTTACAAGAAAATCAGCAACTATTTATAGCTTAAGTGCTGGTAACCGAATGGACAATTCAAAGCTTAAAAACTAAGCAAAACATTGAACTAATCTTTAGCTAAAATTCATGCATGAGCTTGTATCAAGGTTCGGCTGAATAGAGACCAAAGAATAGCTTCCAATGAACTTTGGAAATTAGCGGCAGCTACATTCAGCTAACGGAGTTTAATGAGGTAATTCATGAAGCAACTCTTGCTGAAAAATTACCAACATTAAATAACAACTTGAACAGCCATTTGGAAGTGTGAATGGATGGTTTTGAAGAGCCAAATGGTGTGAACATGGCTGAACATGGTGTGAACATCTTAATGCCTCCTTGAAAAGAGAATTGGCCATGTCTTGGAGTGTTGAATTGGCTGCTGACTCTTGGCCGAATATGGACTTGAAAAGAGCCAAAATTAATCAGCTTCAATACATTATACCAGCTGCACATGCATCTTCACATTCATTGAATCTACATGCATGCATCTAGTCAATGAATCTCAAAATTCAACTGCACCAGAATTAAAACAAATGAACTTAATTAATTCAAACAAATTCAGCTGAACTAAATTAAAAACATAATGTGAACATCCTAATTAACATTGTCACAACTTAAATATTCATAAAACATGTGATAAGAGGGTTGCGCACGGACCAAGATCAAGTTGCCAAGTCACGGGAAACTCTTACGAAAACTCTAAACGTTTGGATCTGAAACGAAACAGCAAAACTTAATTAGAATCAATTAGATCTGGAAACTAAAAATCCCCAAATCAATAAAGAACAGCCAAGAATCAAAACACTTATGAATAGATGTTCTTGGAAGCCAAGAACACGAAATTAAGCCCCAAGATTAACTTCCAATCAGCCGAAACTATCAAAGAACACAAAAGATTAACTAAAATAAAAACAGATTGCGAAATCAATGGACACTAGTTCTAGGGATTGGACGGCAAGAAAAGGGGGATTTTTGTGAATCAAAAACGTTTCTTTATGTCCAAGGAAGTGTCGAATCAAATCTTGAAGTTTGGAATGGATGAAACGAAACAAGAAAAATTAATCTCAAATTATTCAACAAAACAGCACAAGCAGGATTTAATAAAGAAGTCCTAAAAAGCCTTGAAATCTCGAAAGATTTCACAACTCCCTTCAAATGGCTCTAATCTCCCCTCCAATGAAGATTAATGGCAAGAAGAAGGCTGAAGATGGCTCCCACAATC
>NC_053437.1:35371413-35544500 GCF_007990345.1 Gossypium hirsutum
AAGTTCAGTTTGAAGCATTCATTGGAATTCCCTTAAGAGGGCTTGTTGACCTAAATCGGGAACTCCTCCTCCAACATTTCTTATCAGTTGTCTTTCGGTCCTTTCCGCCATGTTTTGCTCGGGATTTTGAGACATAATAAAGTTTCCTCACCAAAAGACTCACGTTCACTCAAAAAAGAAAGAAAGAACGACACTCACGCTCGTGTTTGCACTCTTTTGGCTTTTACCTCCTCTCGAATATGCTCCCACACTCGTGCCTTTTTCCTCTCATTTCTTCTCTTATAATTTTGTATAAGACTCGGTAGGGCTTGATCTTTAGTTTAGAGGGTCGGCTTCAAGGGGTTTGTAAGGGAAAGTCGTATGGTTTAGGGTAGGCTCGAATGAAAGAAAGGTTTAAAGATGTGGCGTATAAAATGAATTCACTAATTGGGAAATTTTTTTTTAATTGCGTGAAAATTCACTAAAATAGGTATAAAGGAGTGTAGAATGTGATTTTAGAAAAATTTTTGTTGAAGTGTCTCCAGACTCTTTTTTTTTACGGATCTTTCACGTTCTTTTCGTCCGCACCTAGACCGTTTACAATTTTTTTTCTTTTAAATTTTTTTTTGATTTTTTTCAAAAATCTACTTACTCCGGCTCTTCTCGAACATCCGAACTCCTCGTTTTAGTAGCTCTGATACCAAATGATGGAACCCCAGCCTCGTTGATGAATCCGAGTCGTTTTTGTTGCCCAATCGTCCTAACGATGAAGTTTCGTTCGTCTTGATTCAAAGCGTTATATTTGTTCAATGAAGGTGTTTATGGTTCATTTAAGGTTAAAAGGAAATGGTTGGTAAGGTATTTCGGCTAAGAAAGAAAGAAAACAAATATTAAAGGTATGTAAATTTTCGGTTTAAGGTGAAATGGAAAGAAAAGCTTAAAAACAAGAATGAACCAACACTAAGGAAAATGTTGACCCGAATCTTATATGTCTTTAAGGTGAATGAAAACGGATGTAAAAGGACCTCGACCCACTATCTATCAAAGATAGGAACCTCGGTATCAAATGAACGCCACACTTTGGGTGAAAGTGATAAGTCCGGGATGCAAAGAACAAAGGTTGACGCCACTAACTAGTAGATAAGCCAACTAAGTCTTTGGATGAAATTGAGAGAAGAATTCCTCACAAAATAGTTAATTCAATAATCAAAATGGCAAAAGTCCTTTTACAAATAAACAATCAAATATTTATACTTCTTCAAAGGCTAGCCGAATAGACAAACTTAAAAGCTAAGAAAAATAAAGAAAATTCCAGAATTAATTCCTAAAAAAAAATTTGACTGAATGGGCATTCAAATGGGCAGCTTAAACATGAAGCAAATGCACCTTGCAAAGACGAATGCATCGGTAGATCAAATGGTCTTGTCCAAGTTCGGCCTTACTCTTAAATTACTCCTTAAATTGGCACTTGTTGGCTGAAAAGATAGGAACATTAAAGATAGTTGTTGAACAGCCACACAAGTGTGAAAAGTCGGTTTTGAAGAGTCAAATATGTGTGAACATCATCAGCTGAATAGTCCCCCATGTGAACACTTAAAATAAGCTGAATGTAGATGTTTAAAAATGGAACATTCGGCTGAACATTCATTTGGGTAGCCATGCATGAATCAGCCAAATGCAATGAATCTAAGATGCATGCACCTTTGCCGTCCAAGGTAAATTCCTGCACCAAATTAAAACAGCAAATTAATCATGTATAAAACAAATTAAATTCGGCAGCAAATACTTGTAAAAATCTGCACCTTTAATCATGTATTAGTTTAGGACATATTTAAAACACTTGAACTAATTAGGACATAATTAAAACACCTAAACTAATTAGGACATATTTAATAATATCTAATTATTATTTGACCAGAATTAATAACTTAGATACTTGGACTTATGACAAATTAAATAACTATTGCAGCAAAATAAATATATAGTCAAATAAGTCTAAGATGAGACGAATGAACTAAAACAAGCTCATTGAGCTTGAAGAGCTTTAAGTAGAGTGCACGATTTGCTCATCTTGCTGGTCCATGAGCCCTCAAGTAGACCGGCCACGGATTCACCCCAAATCTGATCAACCAAAGCTGAAATTCTGTCTTTGAACTTCTTAGCCCTAGCTCGGGTAATAGGTCCTTTAAGCAGCTCCAGGGAGACATCGTTTGCACTTGATAGCTCATGGGGCTCGATTGCATCAAGGGAGGGAATATTACCTTAATTCATCACATTGAATGTATAATGTTCATGTACAAAGGGAAGAACGAATTTACAAAAGGTACATGCTACCTTTCATGAACCAGCTCATCATCAATGCTTCAATTAAGGTCTTGGCTGAACTTAGACAATATACTTTTGAACCTTATATGAAATCTGATTACTTTGTGAGTTTTTTTTCAACTCTCATTGTTCTCCAACGACTCGTCTGACTTATCAATTGATACAGCCACGCTTCAAGTCCAACCTAGCTCGAGCAAGGAGCCTTTGGAGCTGCCTCAAGGTCCGATCACCCGATCACGAGCTAAACAATTCAAGGAGGCTATTTCGGCCTTAGTAGATCAAGTTTGGGGCGAGACTTTGGTTGGACGCATTGACGAAGCTTGGACAAACTCGATGAGCCTTCCTTGCACTTTAATACGAGCTGAATTAACTTCCATTTCAGCTCAATAAGCTCGACTTAGCTCAACTTCAGCTCAAACATTTTCAATTCAGCTCAATATCAACTAGACATTAATTTAATAGCTGAATATTTATTTAAGTCGATTTAATTAGTTTATTACAGCTTATTAATATGTTTGTTGCATGTTTTTAATGTCAAGTTTTATTACATGATTTAAAATTGCTTTAAAGCTGCCGAATTTAATGAACTGATTTTAGTGTCATTGTTGACCGAATTAATGTGTCTTGTTTTTATTCTTAATTTAGTTCAGCTAAATACCACATTAATCTTAGTTCTTCCTATTTTTGTAGGTTGGCCGAATGTGGGGGTTCATTTAGCAAGGTGAGCCGAATGTGGAGATTCATTTAGCTTGGTGCATGCACAATAGATTCAATGAACCTGGAGATACATGCATCAAATTGGTGAGCTGAATTTGGCATTCCTAGGTGACTATTCAGTTAAGAGAGCTAATGTTTCCAACTCCAAAGCTGTCAATTAATCCTTTCACATTTGCTGGATGCATCTTGGCTTTTCGGTTCCATGTGTTCACACTCCATGACTCTTCAATGTTGAGCTTTCACACTTAAATTGGCTGCTCATTACCCTCTTAATTGCTGGTCACTTTTCAGCCAAGAGTTGCAACATAAATGAGCTAATTTATGCCCATTGGCCGAACCTAGCTATCCATGCATCATCCAAATTTTTCCAAGTCCAATGCTTCATCTAGAAGGTGTCTAATGGAGCTCCATGTTCAGCCGAATTTAGCTAGTTCATTTAAGTGATTCATTTGCTTAATTTTTAAGGAATGTAAGTGACCATTCGGCTAGCTTAGGTGTTGCTTATAAATAGCTGAAATTTTACTTTGTAAAGGACTTTTGACATTTTTAATTAGCGAATTGCTGCCAAATTTGTGAGGCATTTTCTCTCAAATTTCGTTCGAGACCCGTAAGACTTGTCTAAGCTTTTAGTGGCGTCTTTCCGAGTCTTTTTCGAACTTATCACTCCTAAAACCCGAGTGTGGCGTTCACCTTTGATACCTTTGGTTCATACTTTACTAAGTATCGGGTCAAGGTCCTTATTAACCATTTCCAACTCAATTTGGTCCTATAAGTTTCGGGTCGACACTTTTCTTCAGTGTTGGTTCTCTCTTGACCTTTTGAACCATTACCATTTCGTACCAAATCCTTTACCATTTAGTACCAATTCCCAAATACCAAAACGTACCAAAACCAAATACCATTTTCTAATTAATCTTAAACCGAACTCGACCATTCTAGTCATACCATTTCGACTTAAACCAAATCCATATCCAACTTTGCACGGACTTACTTTACTTCTTGAAACTCAATTATATTCTATCTTCTTCTCGTCTATTCTACTTCTTCATTTATGATCGGGAACTAAACGACTCGGGTTCAACTACTAAACCGAGGTCGTATAATCAATTAACCCTTGTGGCGTTAACCCGTCTTTCTTTTCTGAACTTATCACTTTGCACCCAAAGTGTGGCGTTCAAATTATACCGAGGTTCCTATCATCTTTGATAGCGAGTCGAGGTTCCATTTTATTCGTTCTCCATCCATACAACATTTAACCTACCTAAGTATTCCTATAAGTCCCGGGTTAACACACTTATATTGTGTTGGTTCAACTTGAATACTTGGTTTTCGTTCACCTATCAACCTCAATCCATTCCATAATCTCTTTTGAACTAAATTTGAGCCTTTATCTCTTCTTTCTTAACCTATCTTCGACAAACCTTAATATTACTTGATATGGGGTTGCGCGCGGACCAAGATCGAGTTGCCAAGTCACGAGAAACTCCTATGAAAGCTCTAGATGAATCAAATCTGAATTCAAAACAAAGAACAAGATTAAAAGAAAATCAGAATTGAATTGAAATTCCCCAAATTCAATTAAAAGAGCAGCAAGAAACAAAGAAATAGAAAAAAATGAATCAAACGGAATTGAAAGTATAGAAAGGATGCGATTCTGCCAAGGGATTGATTCGGCTAAGAATGCCTAATTTCCAGCAATCAATTGATCCCCAAATTGAAAGAGATCCAATCGGCCAAACCCTAGGAATTGGGGATTTTTGAGAACGACTCTTTGCTGCCAATTAATGATGATTTAATTCGATTCTTTGAGTTGAATATGACTGGAAAAACAAAAGAAGACAGCAAACAAATGAGATAAAGAATCGGCACAAGTAGGAATAAAGAAATAAAAACGAAACAGCAAGAAATAAAGAAAAGAAATTGAACAGCAAGAATAAAAGATAAGTCCTAAAGATCCTTGAAATCCCGAAAGATCTCACAAATCTCTTCAAACGGCTCTAATCTCCCCTCCAAATAATATCGATGGCAAGAAGAAGGTTGAAGATGGCTCCCACAATCCAAAGATTGTTAAAACAACTTCTAAAGAAAAATCAAGAGAGAAATCTTGGAGAAAACTCAAAGAAAATTCTGCTCTCTCAAATCTGAAATTTAAGAATGAATCAAAGTGTTATATGTACAAGGAGTGGCCGGCCATGCCTTTAAATAGGCCTAAAGTAATCCTAATCTAACAAGTAACTAATAAAATTAAACCTAATTAATAGAATAAATAAAGGAAAATTCGGCCAAGCATATATATGGGCTATTTTTGGGCCGAATTTTAGATGTATGTTCCTAAAGCTTAAAAAAATTAAATTAAACAATTAAAATGTTTATAAATTGGGCCCTTTGACATTTTGGCCTGATTTTCAACTAAGTATGAAGGAATTTCTTGATTGGGCTGGAATTTGGTTATTGGGCCTCGCCTTCAAGAATTTGGGCTCGTGATCCATCTCCTTCCAAAATTGGGTCGTTGATGCTCGTAACGGAGATCCAATACGTGTTGGCTGCAAGATTTGGTTTTGATGTGATCCAGCTCGATTGATTGAGTCGATTCACTTGATTGCCCGATCGTCGACGAGGAATAGTTGAGCTATCGGAAATAGGATGAAATAAGGCTAAAGATGCGGAAGCTTTCAGATGGTTTTAAAGGTTGGCTAAGGTGATGGTAAATTTATAAGGGTAGTAGGCTCGATTTAAGTATAAAAATAAGAAAAATGGAAGTTGATAAATGAAGGCTCGGTTTTGTAAAAAGATATTATAGTTGGGTAAAATCTAGGATAGTCGGTGGAATGGATAAATGAGCTTAAACACCAGAAACGATTCAACACTAAAAGTGTCACCCCGATTTCTATTCGGTTCAAGGTGGGATTGCGGAATTGTAGAAGGTTGAACGCCACACCAAAGCAAGGTGATAAGTTCAAAAGAGAATGATAGACGCCACTAGCACGCTAGATAAGTCAGATCGAAACTCGTACGAATTTAGAGAGGAGAAAACTCACTCTTTGAACAAAGTTCATTCAAATGATCAAAAGTCAAAAGTCAAAAGTCCTTTACAAATGAAATCAACAAACTATTTATACTAGTTTCTTATGCTAACCGAATAGTCCATTCATGAACTTAATGATTAAGTAATGAACCTAAATTAAGACATGAACCTTCTAGAAAAATGACCAATGGTGTCCTTGTCCATGTTCGGCCGAATGGTACTTCAATGGGCAGCTTCATGGCTAAGGAAATGAACTTGAAGGCTTGGTGAATGTATGGGAGAGCAATGGACATGTCTAGGTTCGGCCAAGGTGTGAATGGACACTCCAAGAGATGCCTTTTGGCCGAATAGGTACTTAGGAGATCAATGGACAGCAACCAATGCATGTAAGTGAATATTCATGCATTCTTCCATTCATTGTATTAAATCATTCATGCATCATCCTTACGTTCATTGAACCAGCCCATTCATGAATCATCTTTAATTGTGTTCCCACATCATGCATTGTAAGTAGACGTTTATGCACCTAGCTTGAATGAATCTCCACATTCGGCTGTACCTAAAAACACACATGAACTTAATTAATTTCAAGCAAATTCAGCTGAACTAAATTAAAGTATAATGTGAACATCCTAAATAACATTGGGACAACTTAAATATTAACAAATCATAACACATAAATTCGGCTGGACAAATTTAAAACATGTAATAATTTAGACAAATTAAATGACATCTAGACACCTTTAATTCAGCCAAATCAAGACATATTAAACACTTGTAATAAATTAAGACATATTTAAAAGCTGTAATGAAACTTATTTACATGCTTATTTAAATGGTCTAAAACTCCAGCAAATAAAATTAATTTAGCTAAAAGCTAATAATGAGCTGAATTGAATTTAAACCAAGCTCAAACGAGCTGAATTAAGCTCATGTGAGCTAAAATAAAATTCGGTGAGCTGAACCAAGCTAAATGGAGCTTGAGGAGCTGAATTCAAGCTGAAATCAAGGGCATCCTTGGCCAGGGTCATATCATCCCCCCCTTCTTTAGAACGACTTGTCCTCAAGTCGAGCCATTGGTTCACTCGATCGCAGCAACTTTTACTTAGCTTTCCTCGGTCGAGCGGGATGGATTGGAATTGGGACAACTGAAAGGAATAACCATGAGTTAACAAGAATGGTTTCAGATAAATTTGTAATCCAAATGCAAGCAAAATAGAACAAGAAAATCCCATGGGAGTGGACAGATGCAAAGCAACATGTTCACAACCATGCAAACACACTAATTTACTCGTTAATGCCTCGTCAATTATTCGAAACGAAAATGAACATGTTCTAAGGCAATCAAATGTCTCACATCGTTTCCACAAGTCATAACCAATATGTGAATAACGAATCAAATCAACAAAACAATCTTTGGCACCACCTAAAGAGAACAACGATGTTTCAAAAAGTTCATGAGCCTTACCTTTAAAAGTAGTAAAACAAAGATCATTTTTAAATAAAGCTGAATAGTTAAACACATCACAATTTAATTTCCTTGCAACAACCAATTCTTCAACAAAAATTTTATTACCAACCGAATAGGGCAGAGAAATTTTAAAGTTATCGTAAATCATACCTTGTTTACCTCGAGGGATGGAAAAACAAGGATCATTTTTACCTTTGTCGATCATCATAAATCTTCTCTCCTCGGAAATGTAGTGATGTGAGCTTGCCTACAAACCAAATGGAGAACGAACAAGAAGCTATTAAGCTGCCCATTGGTCCGATAACGCGAGCTAGAGCTAAACGATTTAAAGATGCTATTTTAGCATTGGTGGAACGGATTGAGGAAAATGAAAGCAAAGAGCTTAAAGACGAGCTGAATATTTTCAACTTCTTTGAAGTTGAAATTCGTTCTAGCTAATTAAATTGCTGCTGGATTTTAAACCAATTAAATAAGCATTTAATTAAGTCTTATTACAGCTTATTAATATGTTTTTATTTAATATAAGTGTTTAATATGTCTTAATTTAGTTACATTAAAGATGTCTTGATTTCATTTAGTTTGTCTAAATTATTACATGTTTTAAATCTGTTCAACCGAATTTGTGTCATGCTTTATTAATATTTAAGTTGTTTCAATGTTAAATTAGGATGTTCACATTATGTATTTACTTAGTTCAACTTAATTTGATTGAAATTAATTAAGTTCATGTGTGTTTTTAGGTACAGCCGAATTTGAAGATTCATTGGGCAGATTCATGCATGAAGATTCAATGGATGTGAAGATGCATGCATGTTGGGTTCAATGCACCAAATGATACATGCATGGACTATATTAAAGATGGTGTGCTGATTGTTGAAGTTCTCTAAGTGACCATTCGGCCAAAAGAGATGATTTTCCATTCTCCAAAGCTGCCATTTATTTCCTTCACATTGCTGGGTACATTGTGGCTATTCGGTTCATGATGTTCACACCTTATGGTCATTCAAAACCGTCCATTCACACTTCCAAATGACTGTTCAAGTTGCTAATTAATGATGGTAATTTTTCAGCAATAGTTGCTTCATGAATGACCCCATTATGATCATTGATCGAACCTAGCCTATTCATGCACATCCAAGATGTTCAAGGTGCATTTTCCCATCTAGAAGATGACCATTGGAGCTCTCATTCAGCCGAATCTACATGGGCTAATAATTTTGCATTCATGCTGAATTTTAGTTCATTGTTTACTTAGAAACTAAGTCTTGAATTTGTCCATTCGGCTACTAGTAGAAAGGCTATAAATAGTTGTTGAATTTCTTGTAAAAGGACTTTTTGCCAAATTTCTGAATGAAACATAATTTTAGTGAGAAATTCACTCTCTTTATTCTCCAAAGCTCAAATTGACTTATCTTCAACGAGTGGCGTCAATCTGACTTTGTTCGAACTTATCACCCATTGGTGTGGCGTTCTTCATACCGTAGGTTCCTATTTTGCTAAATAGAGGGTCTCGGTTTTTATCCTATTTCCATTTCTTTCTTTGAAACCTTAAGCCCGGGTCCTTATTTGATAATAAGGGTTCGATCTTGTTTCATCGAATTACCCAGCAAACAACAACCCATTAAACTCCTTTGTTCCTAAAGCCATCCAACTTCAAACACCAAGACTTGAATTTGATTCAATTCCGACACTACCTAATTTCGATCGGGAAAGATTACGACTCGTCTTTACATCCGAAACGAGCTCGTATCATGTAGTCTAGTCGAATCTCTGTGGCTGAATTAACCTTAACAAAATGAAATGCGAACTTCAAATACAACCACAAAAATGGATTAAGGAATGAATTTAAATTGAAATCAAATTTTTCATACCTCAGTTCCTTATTCAACACCCAAATATCAAAACAATAGAAATTGTTCACACAAAATTGATGAAGCTTGACTTTCCCATAAAACGAACCAAAATAGATTCCGGGTTTAAAAACTTGATTTTGAGTATTCATGCCAAAATGTAGCAAAAATTTCATTAAACCAAACACGTTAAACCAATGGGATTTTTGCATACACAGGGACAAACAATTAAAACTTTTTACATTCATCAATTCATACTTGCACAAATTCATGGATTTTCCACAAAGCGTTAATTGGTGCACAAAATTGTCACAAATGAAGAATTTAATCGCCTTTCGTGAAAAACCGTCATCACGCAAAATTAAACCTTTGGTTTGTTGATTGGAACAAAAATCAACCACATTCAGGGAGTAGTAATTAATCAGACCAAAATAAGGAGAGCGTTTAGAAATTAAGTCACTAAAAAGTATTTCAACAATTTTCAAACCTGGGGGTCGTGACTCGATCGTTAACATTTCCTCACCTCTCTTACCTTTGAACTCTTGAGGCACGTTTTCATCTTCAACCTTACCTATACTGACCATATGAAAATGTCTTTCATCGGAAAGGTAGTGAAGTTGAAAATTATCGTTTGATATCTCGGGCACCTGGAAAGAAGAAACAGAACAAGAACAAGTTTCATATGGATTAGTCGAAATGCTCCTCACTTTTTCTGGTTCGTTTATCTCTTTTTCTCTCGTTTCTTTTCTAATCTCAACTTCTTTTTTTCTCTTTTCATTTCCTCTCTCATTTTCACTTTTATTTTCGACCTCACTCTCTTTTGGATTTCTTTTTCTTTTTCAATCTCTTTTTCTTTTCTTTCGATTTCTTTTTCTCGCTCGTACTCTTGTACAATCTCAATTTCTTTATCGAATTCTTTCTCTTCATTTTCTTTTTCTCTCGCTTTTTCGATTTCATTACAATGTGCAGTCGACACGAAAGAATCAAAAATATAATCATTTGCCCCGAAGGAAGAGAAAATATTTTCATAGGCTTCTCGTCCATTTCTTCGGGAACAATCCTCCGGGAAGGACTTCTTTGAGTCATACGATGAATAACTCGTCCTCTCTCGTTTGTCATGTCGAGAAGCTGCAAGCTCTAGGTTGTCGCGTCTTGAATTCCTTGACGAATAGGAATCCCGATAAGAATCTCTTAGCGAGTAGTCTTTGGACGCGTATCGCCGTGATGATCTCGACTCCGTTTCTCGACTTGGTGGATTTTGTTTTCGTCTGGCTCTTTCCTCCACTCGATCCAATCGATCATGCAATTTATCAAAATTTGATTTCACAATTCTACGTATCTCTTGCTTCAAATATTGGAAATCTGATTCGGAAAATTCTTGTGACATGATTTTTTTTTCAAAAAAAATGATTAAAATAAAATAGAAAGTAAATACCTCACCACAAAAATCTCACGTTTCACTCACAATGAAAATTGGATAACACTCCACTCGTGTTTACACTCGTTAAATGGCTTTTGCTCGCTCTAATGTACTCACCACTCGTGCCTTTTTCCGCTCGTCTCACTCTCGTGAATTCGTATTTTGTTTCAAGAAGACTTATTGCGGCTTAGAGGGTCGGCTTCAAATGGGTTACAAGGGATAACGTCGGGTGTAGGGTAGGCTAAACAAAATAAAATCAAGGCTAAGTGTGGCTTAGAAGATGAATAGAAAAGAATGCCAAACTTACAAACTCGAAACACTTTTTTTTATATCGAATTTTTTTTTAATTGCGTGAAATTTCACTACGGGGGATATAAAAGGGTATAGAATGAGATTTTGGAAAAAATTTCTATTGAACTGTCTCCAGACTCTTTTTTTTTACGGATATTTCACGTTCTTTTCGTCCGCACCTAAACCATATGCGATTTTTTTTCTTTTCAATTTTTTTTTCAATTTTTTTTTTCGATTTTTTTTTTGAATTTTTTTTTTGAATTTCTTCTCCTTTTTTTTAAATCCAATACAATAGTAAACAAAATACAAGGAAGAGAAAAAAAATTAAATTCCAACTCAATTTTTTTTTTGATTTTTTTTTCACGTTTCGAACCTACTTGCGGCCTTATTACGAACGTCGGCGCTCCTCGTTTTAGTAGCTCTGATACCAAATGATATGATCCAGCTCGGTTGATTGAGTCGATTCACTTGATTGCCCGATCGTCGACGAGGAATAGTTGAGTTATCGGAAATAGGATGAAATAAGGCTAAAGATGCGGAAGCTTTCAGATGGTTTTAAAGGTTGGCTAAGGTGATGGTAAATTTATAAGGGTAGTAGGCTCGATTTAAGTATAAAAATAAGAAAAATGGAAGTTGATAAATGAAGGCTCGGTTTTGTAAAAAGATATTATAGTTGGGTAAAATCTAGGATAGTCGGTGGAATGGATAAATGAGCTTAAACACCAGAAACGATTCAACACTAAAAGTGTCACCCCGATTTCTATTCGGTTCAAGGTGGGATTGCGGAATTGTAGAAGGTTGAACGCCACACCAAAGCAAGGTGATAAGTTCAAAAGAGAACGATAGACGCCACTAGCACGCTAGATAAGTCAGATCGAAACTCGTACGAATTTAGAGAGGAGAAAACTCACTCTTTGAACAAAGTTCATTCAAATGATCAAAAGTCAAAAGTCAAAAGTCCTTTACAAATGAAATCAACAAACTATTTATACTAGTTTCTTATGCTAACCGAATAGTCCATTCATGAACTTAATGATTAAGTAATGAACCTAAATTAAGACATGAACCTTCTAGAAAAATGACCAATGGTGTCCTTGTCCATGTTCGGCCGAATGGTACTTCAATGGGCAGCTTCATGGCTAAGGAAATGAACTTGAAGGCTTGGTGAATGTATGGGAGAGCAATGGACATGTCTAGGTTCGGCCAAGGTGTGAATGGACACTCCAAGAGATGCCTTTTGGCCGAATAGGTACTTAGGAGATCAATGGACAGCAACCGATGCATGTAAGTGAATATTCATGCATTCTTGCATTCATTGTATTAAATCATTCATGCATCATCCTTACGTTCATTGAACCAGCCCATTCATGAATCATCTTTAATTGTGTTCCCACATCATGCATTGTAAGTAGACGTTTATGCACCTAGCTTGAATGAATCTCCACATTCGGCTGTACCTAAAAACACACATGAACTTAATTAATTTCAAGCAAATTCAGCTGAACTAAATTAAAGTATAATGTGAACATCCTAAATAACATTGAGACAACTTAAATATTAACAAATCATAACACATAAATTCGGCTGGACAAATTTAAAACATGTAATAATTTAGACAAATTAAATGACATCTAGACACCTTTAATTCAGCCAAATCAAGACATATTAAACACTTGTAATAAATTAAGACATATTTAAAAGCTGTAATGAAACTTATTTACATGCTTATTTAAATGGTCTAAAACTCCAGCAAATAAAATTAATTTAGCTAAAAGCTAATAATGAGCTGAATTGAATTTAAACCAAGCTCAAACGAGCTGAATTAAGCTCATGTGAGCTAAAATAAAATTCGGTGAGCTGAACCAAGCTAAATGGAGCTTGAGGAGCTGAATTCAAGCTGAAATCAAGGGCATCCTTGGCCAGGGTCATATCATTCCCCCCTTCTTTAGAACGACTTGTCCTCAAGTCGAGCCATTGGTTCACTCGATCGCAGCAACTTTTACTTAGCTTTCCTCGGTCGAACGGGATGGATTGGAATTGGGACAACTGAAAGGAATAACCATGAGTTAACAAGAATGGTTTCAGATAAATTTGTAATCCAAATGCAAGCAAAATAGAACAAGAAAATCCCATGGGAGTGGACAGATGCAAAGCAACATGTTCACAACCATGCAAACAAACTAATTTACTCGTTAATGCCTCGTCAATTATTCGAAACGAAAATGAACATGTTCTAAGGCAATCAAATGTCTCACATCGTTTCCACAAGTCATAACCAATATGTGAATAACGAATCAAATCAACAAAACAATCTTTGGCACCACCTAAAGAGAACAACGATGTTTCAAAAAGTTCATGAGCCTTACCTTTAAAAGTAGTAAAACAAAGATCATTTTTAAATAAAGCTGAACAGTTAAACACATCACAATTTAAATTCCTTGCAACAACCAATTCTTCAATAAAAATTTTATTACCAACCGAATAGGGCAGAGAAATTTTAAAGTTATCGTAAATCATACCTTGTTTACCTCGAGGGATGGAAAAACAAGGATCATTTTTACCTTTGTCGATCATCATAAATCTTCTCTCCTCGAAAATGAAGTCTAGTCGAATCTCTGTGGTTGAATTAACCTTAACAAAATGAAATGCGAACTTCAAATACAACCACAAAAATGGATTAAGGAATGAATTTAAATTGAAATCAAAATTTTCATACCTTAGTTCCTTATTCAACACCCAAATATCAAAACAATAGAAATTGTTCATACAAAATTGATGAAGCTTGACTTTCCCATAAAACGAACCAAAATAGATTCCGGGTTTAAAAACTTGATTTTGAGTATTCATGCCAAAATGTAGCAAAAATTTCATTAAACCAAACACGTTAAACCAATGGGATTTTTGCATACACAGGGACAAACAATTAAAACTTTTTACATTCATCAATTCATACTTGCACAAATTCATGGATTTTCCACAAAGCGTTAATTGGTGCACAAAATTGTCACAAATGAAGAATTTAATCGCCTTTCGTGAAAAACCGTCATCACGCAAAATTAAACCTTTGCTTTGTTGATTGGAACAAAAATCAACCACATTCAGGGAGTAGCAATTAATCAGACCAAAATAAGGAGAGCGTTTAGAAATTAAGTCACTAAAAAGTATTTCAACAATTTTCAAACCTGGGGGTCGTGACTCGATCGTTAACATTTCCTCACCTCTCTTACCTTTGAACTCTTGAGGCACGCTTTCATCTTCAATCTTACCTATACTGACCATATGAAAATGTCTTTCATCGGAAAGGTAGTGAAGTTGAAAATTATCGTTTGATATCTCGGGCACCTGGAAAGAAGAAACAGAACAAGAACAAGTTTCATATGGATTAGTCGAAATGCTCCTCACTTTTTCTGGTTCGTTTATCTCTTTTTCTCTCGTTTCTTTTCTAATCTCAACTTCTTTTTTTCTCTTTTCATTTCCTCTCTCATTTTCACTTTTATTTTCGACCTCACTCTCTTTTTGGATTTCTTTTTCTTTTTCAATCTCTTTTTCTTTTCTTTCGATTTCTTTTTCTCGCTCGTACTCTTGTACAATCTCAATTTCTTTATCGAATTCTTTCTCTTCATTTTCTTTTTCTCTCGCTTTTTCGATTTCATTACAATGTGCAGTCGACACGAAAGAATCAAAAATATAATCATTTGCCCCGAAGGAAGAGAAAATATTTTCATAGGCTTCTCGTCCATTTCTTCGGGAACAATCCTCCGGGAAGGACTTCTTTGAGTCATACGATGAATAACTCGTCCTCTCTCGTTTGTCATGTCGAGAAGTTGCAAGCTCTAGGTTGTCGCGTCTTGAATTCCTTGACGAATAGGAATCCCGATAAGAATCTCTTAGCGAGTAGTCTTTGGACGCGTATCGCCGTGATGATCTCGACTCCGTTTCTCGACTTGGTGGATTTTGTTTTCGTCTGGCTCTTTCCTCCACTCGATCCAATCGATCATGCAATTTATCAAAATTTGATTTCACAATTCTACGTATCTCTTGCTTCAAATATTGGAAATCTGATTCGAAAAATTCTTGTGACATGATTTTTTTTTCAAAAAAAATGATTAAAATAAAATAGAAAGTAAATACCTCACCACAAAAATCTCACGTTTCACTCACAATGAAAATTGGATAACACTCCACTCGTGTTTACACTCGTTAAATGGCTTTTGCTCGCTCTAATGTACTCACCACTCGTGCCTTTTTCCGCTCGTCTCACTCTCGTGAATTCGTATTTTGTTTCAAGAAGACTTATTGCGGCTTAGAGGGTCGGCTTCAAATGGGTTACAAGGGATAACGTCGGGTGTAGGGTAGGCTAAACAAAATAAAATCAAGGCTAAGTGTGGCTTAGAAGATGAATAGAAAAGAATGCCAAACTTACAAACTCGAAACACTTTTTTTTTATATCGAATTTTTTTTAATTACGTGAAATTTCACTACGGGGGATATAAAAGGGTATAGAATGAGATTTTGGAAAAATTTCTATTGAAGTGTCTCCAGACTCTTTTTTTTTACGGATATTTCACGTTCTTTTCGTCCGCACCTAAACCATATGCGATTTTTTTTTTCTTTTCAATTTTTTTTTCAATTTTTTTTCAATTTTTTTTTTGAATTTTTTTTTCTGAATTTCTTCTCCTTTTTTTTAAATCCAATACAATAGTAAAAAAATACAAGGAAGAGAAAAAAAAATTAAATTCCAACTCAATTTTTGTTTTTGATTTTTTTTTCACGTTTCGAACCTACTTGCGGCCTTATTACGAACGTCGGCGCTCCTCGTTTTAGTAGCTCTGATACCAAATGATGTGATCTGGCTCGGTTGATTGAGTCGATTCACTTGATTGCCCGATCGTCGACGAGGAATAGTTGAGTTATCGGAAATAGGATGAGATAAGGCTAAAGATGCGGAAGCTTTCAGATGGTTTTAAAGGTTGGCTAAGGTGATGGTAAATTTATAAGGGTAGTAGGCTCGATTTAAGTATAAAAATAAGAAAAATGGAAGTTGATAAATGAAGGCTCGGTTTTGTAAAAAGATATTATAGTTGGGTAAAATCTAGGATAGTCGGTGGAATGGATAAATGAGCTTAAACACCAGAAATGATTCAACACTAAAAGTGTCACCCCGATTTCTATTCGGTTCAAGGTGGGATTGCGGAATTGTAGAAGGTTGAACGCCACACCAAAGCAAGGTGATAAGTTCAAAAGAGAACGATAGACGCCACTAGCACGCTAGATAAGTCAGATCGAAACTCGTACGAATTTAGAGAGGAGAAAACTCACTCTTTGAACAAAGTTCATTCAAATGATCAAAAGTCAAAAGTCAAAAGTCCTTTACAAATGAAATCAACAAACTATTTATACTAGTTTCTTATGCTAACTGAATAGTCCATTCATGAACTTAATGATTAAGTAATGAACCTAAATTAAGACATGAACCTTCTAGAAAAATGACCAATGGTGTCCTTGTCCATGTTCGGCCGAATGGTACTTCAATGGGCAGCTTCATGGCTAAGGAAATGAACTTGAAGGCTTGGTGAATGTATGGGAGAGCAATGGACATGTCTAGGTTCGGCCAAGGTGTGAATGGACACTCCAAGAGATGCCTTTTGGCCGAATAGGTACTTAGGAGATCAATGGACAGCAACCGATGCATGTAAGTGAATATTCATGCATTCTTCCATTCATTGTATTAAATCATTCATGCATCATCCTTACGTTCATTGAACCAGCCCATTCATGAATCATCTTTAATTGTGTTCCCACATCATGCATTGTAAGTAGACGTTTATGCACCTAGCTTGAATGAATCTCCACATTCGGCTGTACCTAAAAACACACATGAACTTAATTAATTTCAAGCAAATTCAGCTGAACTAAATTAAAGTATAATGTGAACATCCTAAATAACATTGAGACAACTTAAATATTAACAAATCATAACACATAAATTCGGCTGGACAAATTTAAAACATGTAATAATTTAGACAAATTAAATGACATCTAGACACCTTTAATTCAGCCAAATCAAGACATATTAAACACTTGTAATAAATTAAGACATATTTAAAAGCTGTAATGAAACTTATTTACATGCTTATTTAAATGGTCTAAAACTCCAGCAAATAAAATTAATTTAGCTAAAAGCTAATAATGAGCTGAATTGAATTTAAACCAAGCTCAAACGAGCTGAATTAAGCTCATGTGAGCTAAAATAAAATTCGGTGAGCTGAACCAAGCTAAATGGAGCTTGAGGAGCTGAATTCAAGCTGAAATCAAGGGCATCCTTGGCCAGGGTCATATCAGGTTTATTGGACCAAGATTTCCAAGATTTGAAATCTTGATTTTCTTGATTCTTGAAATCTCTTCGAACAGCATAATTGGCCCAAGATTCGGTTTCTTGATTTTCTTGAAAACAAGAAAGTGAATCTTGATTTTCTTGATTTGAGCCCATCACCTTCTTGAGCTTGGGTTGGGCCTTTGTGACTCGTATCATTACTCTAATTCACGATCGGGCACATCAACGACTTGACTCTCATCACCGAGGTCGGGGCGTATCAATTCTTGGAGAAAAACTCAAAGAGAATTTTGCACTTACACAAATCTGAAATTTTTGATATATTTGAGAAGTTAATAACAAGGTGGCAGGCCAAGCCTTTATATAGGCCACTCAAGTGTTTTCCTAATCTAATTAGAAAACTAAAAATAAAAAAACTCCTAATTACTTTAATATTTAAATGGAAATTTGGCCAAGGGCTTTTAATTGGGCCTCTTGGACTGAATATTTACATAAAAATTTAACTAAGTATTAAAAAATAAAACTTTACAAATTGGGCCACTTTGACAATTTGGCCTGATTTTCAATTAAGTATGGGTGGGCTTCTTGATTTGAGCCCATCACCTTCTTGAGCTTGGGTTGGGCCTTTGTGACTCGTATCAATCTTATTGGGCCTTGTCTTCAAGAACTTGGGCTTGTAATCCAAGATTTCCAAGATTTCCAAGATTTGAAATCTTGGTTTTCTTCATTCTTGATACGAGCTCGATTCGGATGATGTGACGAGTCGTATTATATTCCCGATCGAATTTAGGTAGTGTCGATTTAGTTCAAAATTCAATAAGATGAGTTATATTGGTTTTAAATGAATGAGGAAGCAAAACGGGGATAAATGGTTTCCAATGAAACAAGTACGAACCCTTATTAACAAATAAGGACCCGGGCTTAAAGGTTTCAAAGAAAAGGAAAGAAATGGTAGATAAAACCGAGACCCTCTATTTAGCAAAATAGGAACCTTCGGTATAGTTGGAACGCCACACCTTATGGTGATAAGTTCAAAACAAAGTCAGATTGACGCCACTCGTAAAGATAAGTCAATTGAGCTTTGAAGAATAAAGAGAGTGAATTGCCTCACTAAAATTATATTTCATTCAGAGATTTGTCAAAAAGTCCTTTTACAAGAAAATAGAAACTATTTATAGACTTTCAACTAGTAGCCGAATAGACAAGTTCAAGACTTAATTTCTAAGCAAACATTGAACTAAAATTCAGCTTAACTTCATGAATATGGGCAATGTAGATTCGGCTGAATTGTGACCAACTATGAAGCTTCCACCTTAAGCAAATGGATCTTGGAGATGCATGTAGCAGCTACATTCAGCTAATGGGTTTAAATGAGCATTCAAGAGGCAACTCTTGCTGAAAAATTACCAATAATAAAGAGAGTACTTGAGCAGCCATATCAGGTGTGAATGGACGGTTTTGAAGAGCCTTAAGGTGTGAACACCTTGAACCGAATGGCCAAAAGATTTCCAGCAATGTGAAGGAAATAAATGGCAGCTTTGGATAATGAACAATCATCTCTTTTGGCCGAATGGACACATAGAAAACTTAAAAATCAGCACACCAATTTTAATGCATTCCATGCATGTATCGTTAAGTGCATGAACCCAATATGCATGCATCTTCACATCCATTGAATCTTCATGCATGAATCTGTCCCATTTCACCTTCAAATTCGGCTGCACCTAAAAACACACATAAACTTAATTAATTTCAAGCAAATTCAGCTGAACTAAATTAAAGTATAATGTGAACGTCCTAAATAACATTGAGACAACTTAAATATTAACAAATCATAACACATAAATTCGGCTGGACAAATTTAAAACATGTAATAATTTAGACAAATTAAATGACATCTAGACACCTTTAATTCAGCCAAATCAAGACATATTAAACACTTAAATTAATTAAGACATATTTAAAAGCTGTAATGAAACTTATTTAAATGCTTATTTAAATGGTCTAAAATTCCAGCAGCAAATTAATTAGCTAGAACGAAATTCAGCTTCAAAGAAGTTGAATATGTTCAGCTCGTTTTTAAACTCCTTGCTATCATTTTCCTCAACCCGTTCCACCATTGCTAAAATAGCATCTTTGAATCGTTTAGCTCTAGCTCGCGTTATTGGACCAATGGGCAGCTTAATGGCTTCTTGTTCGTTCTCCATTTGATTCGTAGGCAAGCTCACATCATTCCCCTCCTCTTCAGAACGATTTGCCCTCAAATCAGAATCTACATCAAACGGAGACAAATCAGAAACGTTAAAAGTCGCGCTAACATTATATTCACCAGGCAAGTCCAATTTATAGGAGTTATCGTTAATTCGCTCAAGGACTTGAAACGGTCCATCCCCTCTCGGAAGAAGTTTGGATCGCCTTTGCATAGGAAATCTCTCCTTACGCATATGCAACCAAACCCAATCTCTCGGTTCGAACACAACTCGCTTACGACCTTTGTTAGCATGTTGCTCATAGTTCTTGGTCTTGGCCTCAATATTGTCTCGAACTCGTTGGTGCAATTGCTTGACGAAATCAGCTTTGCGCTTCCCATCTACATGAACAAGTTGATTAGAAGGAAATGGCAATAAATCAAGTGGAGTTAATGGATTGAAACCATAGACAATTTCAAAAGGAGAAAATTTAGTAGCTGAATGAACAGCTCGATTATACGCTAACTCCACATGTGGTAAGCATTCTTCCCAAGCCTTCACATTCTTCCGAATAATAGCTCGAAGCAAGGTAGACAGAATCCGGTTGACCACTTCGGTTTGGCCATCCGTTTGCGGATGGCAAGTGGTTGAAAACAGCAACTTCGTTCCAAGACGCCCCCATAGTGTCCTCCAAAAATGGCTAAGGAATTTTGCGTCTCGGTCGGACACGATCGTTCTAGGCATGCCATGTAACCTGACCACCTCTTTAAAAAATAAGTTAGCAATATTAACGGCATCATCAGTTTTATGACATGCTATAAAATGGGCCATTTTTGAGAACCTATCTACAACCACAAAAATTGAATCTCGGCCATTCTTACTCCTAGGTAAACCTAGCACAAAATCCATGGAGATATCAGACCAAGGGGTTTCGGGAATAGGTAATGGTTTATACAAACCGTGGGGCTTAATTCGTGACTTAGCCCGTTTGCACACAATGCATCTATTACAAAATCGTTCGACATCTCGTCGCATCTTGGGCCAAAAGAAATGTTCGTGCAATGTAGCTAATGTCTTAGCAACACCAAAGTGCCCCATTAATCCTCCGCTATGGGCTTCTTCGATCAACACTTCTCGTACGGAACCTTGGGGTATACAAAGCTTTCCTTCTCGGAATAAGTACCCATCATGTCGATAGTACTTCTCATAGGCTCCCTTGACACATAATCTAAAGAATTCACCAAAGTCAGCATCGTTGACATATAAATCTTTAAGAAATACAAACCCCATTAACTTAGCATCCAAAATATTTAGCAACGCATACCTTCGAGATAGTGCATCAGCCACTACGTTTTCCTTACCTTTCTTATATTTAATAACGTAGGGAAAAGATTCGAGAAATTCTACCCACTTAGCGTGTCGCTTATTCAACTTGTGTTGCCCCTTTAAATACTTCAAGGACTCATGATCGGTGTGTATGACGAATTCCTTGGGCCAAAGATAGTGTTGCCACGTTTCTAAGGCTCGGATCAACAAATAGAGCTCCTTGTCATAAGTTGGATAGTTTAAGACAGCACCATTTAGTTTCTCGCTAAAATAGGCAATAGGACGACCATCTTGCATCAACACAGCTCCAATGCCTAAACCTGATGCATCACATTCTAACTCAAAAGTTTTATCAAAGTTAGGCAAAGCTAATAACGGTGCATGAGTTAAACAATCTTTAATTTTTAAAAAGGATTTTTCTTGTTCCTCTCCCCAAATGAAGTTGGAATTCTTACGAATAACCCCGGTTAAAGGTGCGGCTAAGGTGCTGAAATTTGGCACGAATCGACGGTAAAAACTTGCTAGTCCATGGAAACTTCAGACTTGGGAGACATTCGTCGGACGGGGCCATTCTTGGATCGCCTTGATCTTCTCTTGATCGACTTCAAGACCCTCCGAGCTAACAACAAAGCCTAAAAACACAACCTTGTTAGTGCAGAAATCACATTTCTTCAAATTAGCATACAAGGTTTCTTTTCTCAATACTTCCCAAACAGATTTTAAATGTAAAATATGTTCATCCAAATTTTTACTATAGATCAATATATCGTCGAAGTATACTACGCAAAATCTACCAATAAAAGGTCTTAAAACGTGATTCATAAGCCTCATGAATGTGCTTGGGGCGTTCGTTAAGCCAAATGGCATAACGAGCCATTCGTAAAGCCCATGCTTCGTTTTGAATGCAGTCTTCCACTCATCTCCCTCACGCATCCGTATTTGGTGATAACCGCTCTTAAGGTCGATTTTTGAAAATAAACTCGCGCCACTTAGCTCGTCAAGCATATCATCCAATCGTGGTATAGGATGACGATACTTGATAGTTATTTTGTTTATAGCACGGCAGTCCACGCACATCCTCCACGTTCCATCCTTCTTTGGAACTAGTAAAACAGGCACGGCGCATGGACTAAGGCTTTCTCACACATAGCCCTTTTCAAGGAGTTCATTTACTTGCTTTTGTAATTCTTTCGTCTCTTCAGGATTGCTCCGGTAAGCAGGTCGGTTTGGAATTGCGGCTCCCGGCACAAGATCGATTTGGTGTTCAATTCCACGAATAGGTGGTAACCCACTCGGGATTTCTTCCGGGAATACGTCTTGAAATTCCTGCAACACAGACAAAATAGAAGAAGGCAATTTGTCATCAAATTCGTTAGTGCCAAGCAAGCTCTCCTTGTACAAAAGAACCAACAATGGTTGTTTCAATAGCATCGATTTTCGAACTTCCCTCTCTTTTACAAACAAATTCTTTTTTTCAATCTCATCACTCATTTCTTTTTCTTTTGAATCACTCTCTCTTTTTTTATCACTCATCTTTTTGTTTTTCTTCTTTTCGTCACTCTTTTCTTTATTCTTTTCATTTTTTTGCTCTCTCTCGATTTCTTTTGATTTTTCAATCGAACTCCTCATTTTGAGTTGATCTTCGTACACTTGTTTCGGTGATAACGGAGCTAGAGTCACCATTCGTCCCATATGTTTGAAAGAGAATCGATTTGTGTAACCATCATGAATTGCTCGCTTGTCGAATTGCCACGGATGTCCCAAAAGAAGATGTCCCGCATGCATTGGTACAACGTCGTACATCACTTCATCTTGATATTTTCCGATTGTGAATGAAATGAGCACTTGTTTTGTTACCTTTAATTCTCCACCATCGTTAAGCCATTGGAGTTTATACGGATGGGGATGTTTGGTGGTGGCCAATCCGAGTTTCTCCACCATCAACGTACTAGCCACATTTGTACAACTTCCCCCATCGATTATCACGCAACAAATCTTACCTTGCACTTGACATCACGTATGGAAGATGTTTTCGCGTTGTTGATCATTTTCGGCACCTTGCAAAGTGAGACTTCTTTTCACAACCAAGATTTCTCCATTCTCGGCTTGTTCGATGTCTTCCTCTTCTTCGAGTTGTTCAACAGCCTCATTCTCTTGTTCACTTTCGGATTCAATTTCTCCATCATCTCGAACAAACATTGCATTTCGGTTCGGGCATTGGCTTGCAATGTGGCCCCTTCCAAGACATTTGAAGCATTTGATGTCTCGAGATCTATTTGGTTGGGCAACCATCTTTCCTTTACTCGATTCGGCAATCGGTTTGTTGAATTTGGTAGCTCCACTTACTTCTTTATTTCGACTCGGCAAGTCTCGTTTGTTGGACCCTTGCCCCCACTTAGTCGTAGAAGAAGTATTAGGGAAAGAACGGAACGTACCCTTTCTCTTTAATTGTTTTTCAACCTTTATGGCCATATGGACCATATCAATGACCTCGACATAATGGTGTAGCTCCACAATATTTGCAATATCTCGATTAAGGCCGGCGAGAAATCGAGCCATGGTGGCTTCTCGATCTTCCTCCACATCGGCGCGGATCATGGCCACTTCCATTTCCTTGTAGTAATCCTCCACGCTTCGTTGGCCTTGAGTTAAGCTTTGGAGCTTTTGATACAACTCCCGGTGATAGTAAGCAGGAATGAATCGCTTTCTCATTATGGCTTTCATTTCCGCCCATGTAGACACGGGACGTTCGCCATTGCGTCTTCGGCTCATCGTGAGTTGATCCCACCATATTATGGCGTATTCGGAGAATTCTATAGCAGCTAACTTTACCTTCTTGCTTTCCGAGTAATTGTGGCACTCGAAAACTAACTCCACCTTCTTCTCCCATTCAAGATAGATCTCGGGATCCGACCTTCCTTGAAAAGCAGGAATCGACATTTTAATGTTTTTTAAATCATCATCGGTCCTCTCTCGATCTCTTGGTCCCCGTGCTCGTTGGCCTTGTCGCCTTGCACTTTGTCGCGAAGCTCGATCACTTTCAACGTCACTTGCTTCATATAGATCATTTGCATGTTGCCATGGACGTTCTCGCTCTCTTCTCGGAATAGGAGGGGTGTTCGCACGTTGGCTTCGTTCCTCCATTTGTTCCATTCGTTCATAAAGGGAATCAAATTGAGGTTGGAACAAACGAGAAATTTCTCGCACGATTGCTTGAACTTGTAGATCGGGCACTCCGCCTCCGGGAACGTTTCTCCTTGGTTGAAGATTAGCTCCTCCACCAGCGGCATTCGAGGCTCCTCCACTTGTTGCTCGTCGTTCCGGGCTCCTTGACATGATTAAAATTAAGAAAATATCCTCACCAAAAAAAAAACCTCACAATTCACTCCTCTCGTGTTTCATTCTATTTTCGGCTTTTATCTTGATGTACTCTCTTGCCTTTTACCTCTCAAATCCAACTCTCGATATTCTGAAAAGCTACTTAGATTTATCCACACTTGTGGGTCGGCTTCAAGGGGTTTTGCAAGGGAAAGTCGTATGGTTTAGGGTAGGCTCGAAAGAAAGAAAGGCTTAAGATGTGGCGTATAAAATGGATTCACTAATTGAATTTTTTTTAATAGCGTGAAAATTCACTAAAATGGGTATAAAGGAGTGTAGAATGTGATTTTAGAAAAAATTTGTTGAAGTGTCTCCAGACTCTTTTTTTTTTTACGGATCTTTCACGTTCTTTTCGTCCGCACCTAGACCGTATGCAATTTTTTTTCAAATTTTTTTTCAATTTTTTTTTCGATTTTTTTGAATCTACAATTTACGTACCTAATTTAACCAGCTCTGATACCAACTGATACGAGCTCGATTCGGATGATGTGACGAGTCGTATTATATTCCCGATCGAATTTAGGTAGTGTCGATTTAGTTCAAAATTCAATAAGATGAGTTATATTGGTTTTAAATGAATTAGGAAGCAAAACGGGGATAAATGGTTTCCAATGAAACAAGTACGAACCCTTATTAACAAATAAGGACCCGGGCTTAAAGGTTTCAAAGAAAAGGAAAGAAATGGTAGATAAAACCGAGACCCTCTATTTAGCAAAATAGGAACCTTCGGTATAGTTGGAACGCCACACCTTATGGTGATAAGTTCAAAACAAAGTCAGATTGACGCCACTCGTAAAGATAAGTCAATTGAGCTTTGAAGAATAAAGAGAGTGAATTGCCTCACTAAAATTATATTTCATTCAGAGATTTGTCAAAAAGTCCTTTTACAAGAAAAATAGAAACTATTTATAGACTTTCAACTAGTAGCCGAATAGACAAGTTCAAGACTTAATTTCTAAGCAAACATTGAACTAAAATTCAGCTTAACTTCATGAATATGGGCAATGTAGATTCGGCTGAATTGTGACCAACTATGAAGCTTCCACCTTAAGCAAATGGATCTTGGAGATGCATGTAGCAGCTACATTCAGCTAATGGGTTTAAATGAGCATTCAAGAGGCAACTCTTGCTGAAAAATTACCAATAATAAAGAGAGTACTTGAGCAGCCATATCAGGTGTGAATGGACGGTTTTGAAGAGCCTTAAGGTGTGAACACCTTGAACCGAATGGCCAAAAGATTTCCAGCAATGTGAAGGAAATAAATGGCAGCTTTGGATAATGAACAATCATCTCTTTTGGCCGAATGGACACATAGAAAACTTAAAAATCAGCACACCAATTTTAATGCATTCCATGCATGTATCGTTAAGTGCATGAACCCAATATGCATGCATCTTCACATCCATTGAATCTTCATGCATGAATCTGTCCCATTTCACCTTCAAATTCGGCTGCACCTAAAAACACACATAAACTTAATTAATTTCAAGCAAATTCAGCTGAACTAAATTAAAGTATAATGTGAACGTCCTAAATAACATTGAGACAACTTAAATATTAACAAATCATAACACATAAATTCGGCTGGACAAATTTAAAACATGTAATAATTTAGACAAATTAAATGACATCTAGACACCTTTAATTCAGCCAAATCAAGACATATTAAACACTTAAATTAATTAAGACATATTTAAAAGCTGTAATGAAACTTATTTAAATGCTTATTTAAATGGTCTAAAATTCCAGCAGCAAATTAATTAGCTAGAACGAAATTCAGCTTCAAAGAAGTTGAATATGTTCAGCTCGTTTTTAAACTCCTTGCTATCATTTTCCTCAACCCGTTCCACCATTGCTAAAATAGCATCTTTGAATCGTTTAGCTCTAGCTCGCGTTATTGGACCAATGGGCAGCTTAATGGCTTCTTGTTCGTTCTCCATTTGATTCGTAGGCAAGCTCACATCAATTCTTGAAATTGCTCAAAATAGCAAAATTGGACCAAGATTCGGTTTCTTGATTTTCTTGAAAACAGGAAAGTGAATCTTAATTTTTCTTTTTCCTTCGTATATGCATCTAAGGCCTCCGTGACTCGTATCAGTTTAGAACTCAACCAAGAACACCCAAAATCTGATACCAAATGATAGAGGGTCGTGCACGGACCAAGGTCGAGTTGTCAAGTCACGGAAAACTCCTACAAAGACTCTAAACATTTGGATCTGAAATGAAACAACAAAACTTAATTAGAATCAATTAGATCTGGAAACTAAAAATCCCCAAATCAATAAAGAACAGCCCAGAATCAAAACACTTATGAATGGATGTTCTTGGAAGCCAAGAACACGAAAATAAGCCCCAACTTCAATCAGCCGACACTATCAAAGAACACAAAGCAACAACTAAATTAAAAATAGATTGCGAAATCAATGGACACTAGTTCTAGGGATTGGACGGTAAGAAAAGGGGAATTTTTGTGAATCAAAAACGTTTCTTTATGTCCAAGGAAGTGTCAAATCAGATCTTGAAGTTTGGAATGGCTGAAACGAAACAACAACAATTAATCTGATACGGGGTTACGCGCGGACCAAGATCAAGTTGCCAAGTCACGAGAAACTCCTACGAAAGATCCTAGACGAACATATCTGAAATCCAAAAACAAAGATTAAGATTAAACCGAATCATATTTGAATTTAAATCCCCAAATTCAATTAAAGGAGCAGCAAGAAACAAAGAAATAGAATAGATGAATCAAACGAAATTGGAAGTATAGAAAGATTGCGAATTGGTCAACAAATTGATTCGGCCAAGAATGCCCAATTTCCAGCAATCAATTGATTCCCAAATTGAAAGAAATCCAATCGGCCAAACCCTAGGAATTGGGGATTTTTGGGGTCGAATGGGTGCTGCCAATAGGAGAACAACTTAAACGATGAAATCTTGAGTTTAATCAATGCTGGAAAACAAACAAGAACAGCAAAATATTAGATGAGAAATCGGCACAAGTATAAGCAAAGAAAAGTAAAGAAAGAAATCGAAAACAACAAGAATTAAAGGATAAGTCCTAAAGATCCTTGAAATCCCGAAAGATTTCACAAATCTCTTCAAACGGCTCTAATCTCCCCTCCAAAGAATATCAATGGCAAGAAGAAGGTTGAAGATGGCTCCCACAATCAAAAGATTGTTAAAACAACTTCTAAAGAAAACTCAAGAGAGAATTCTTAGAGAAAACCCCAAAGAAAATTCTGCACTCAACAAATCTAAAATTTGATAGAAAAAATAATAATAAGATGTTTACAAAGGGTGGCTGGCCAATGCTTATATAGGCCTCCAACAAATCCTAATCTAATTAGAAAACTTAAAAAATTTAAACTTAATTAAAAAAAACAAAGGAAAATTCGGCCATGCATCCTATTGGGCTGTTTTGGGCTAAATTTAACATGTGATATTTCTAAAACTTAAAAATTAACTTAAACAACTAAAATGTTTACAAATTAGGCCCTTTGACATTTTGGCCTGATTTTCAACTAAATATGTATGGTAATATGAGGTTGCGCGCGGACCAAGATCGAGTTACCAAGTCACGAGAAACTCCTATGAAAGCTCTGGACGAATCAGATCTAAAATCGAAACAAAGAACAAGATTAAAAACAAATCAGAATTGAATTGAAATTCCCCAAATTCAATTAAAAGAGCAGCAAGAAATAAAGAAATAGAATAAGCGAATCAAATGGAATTGAAAGTATGGAAAGGATGCGAATCTGCCAAGGGATTGATTCGGCCAAGAATGCCTAATTTCCAACAATCAATTGATTCCCAAATTGAAAGAAATCCAATCGGCCAAACCCTAGGAATTGGGGATTTTTGGGTTCGAATGGGTGCTGCCAATAGGAGAACAACTTAAACGATGAGATCTTGAGTTTAATCAATGCTGGAAAACAAACAAGAACAACAAAATATTAGATGACAAATTGGCACAAGTATAAGCAAAGAAAAGTAAAGAAAGAAATCGAAAACAGCAAGAATTAAAGGATAAGTCCTAAAGATCCTTGAAATCTCGAAAGATTTCACAAATCTCTTCAAACGGCTCTAATCTCCCCTTCAAAGAATATCGATGGCAAGAAGAAGGTTGAAGATGGCTCCCACAATCAAAAGATTGTTAAAACAACTTCTAAAGAAAACTCAAGAGAGAATTCTTGGAGAAAACCCCAAATAAAATTCTGCACTCAACAAATCTGAAATTTGATAGAAAAATAATAATAAGATGTTTACAAAGGGTGGCTGGCCAATGCTTATATAGGCCTCCAACAAATCCTAATCTAATTAGAAAACTTAAAAAATTTAAACTTAATGAAAAAAACAAAGGAAAATTCAGCCATGCATCCTATTGGGCTGTTTTGGGCCGAATTTAACATGTGATATTCCTAAAACTTAAAAATTAACTTAAACAACTAAAATGTTTACAAATTGGGCCCTTTGACATTTTGGCCTGATTTTCAACTAAATATGTATGGATTTCTTGATTGGGCTGGGAATTTGCTTATTGGGCCTCGCCTTTAAGAATTTGGGCTTGTGATCCATCTCCTACCGAAATTGGGTTGTTGACGCTCGTAATGGAGATCCAACGTGCTTTGGCTGCAAGATTCGGTTTCTTGGACCAAGATTTCCAAGATTTGAAATCTTGATTTTCTTGATTCTTGAAATCGCTTCGAACAGCAAAATTGGGCCAAGATTCGATTTCTTGATTTTCTTGAAAACAAGAAAGTGAATCTTGATTTTCTTGATTTGAGCCCATCACCTTCTTAAGCTTGGGTTGGGCCTTTGTGACTCGTATCATTCCCCCTTCCTCAAAAAGATTCGTCCTCGAATCTAAAAAAATCAAATGAACTCGACTTTCCTCGATCGAACGGGACTAATGGCAATTGAGTCCACTGAAAAGAATAGCCATGAAATAGTAAATAGCAATGCAAACAAGCTTGTAGTCCAATTATAAGCATAATAGAACAGGTATAACACATGTGAATGGACAGATTCAGATTACCATGCTTTAATCGACGGTCTATAGATTCACTCACACATGCATTATCAAAAACAAGAATCTTTTTATCAACCATCAAAATAGATTTATCATCAATAAATAAAATAGGACAGTCAAGCACGTTTCGATCTAAGAGTTCATCAACATGATCTTTGTCGCTATCCGAGGAGTACAAAAGTGTTTCAAAGGTTTCAAGCATCTTACCTTGATAAGCAAAAGAATAAGGGTCGATTTTACCTTTTTCATTTAAAACAAACCTTCGTTCATCGGGGGCATAGTGTAGTCGAATTTCCGTTGTTGAGTTAACCTTTGTCAAATGGAACTCAAACTTCATGTACAACCACATAAACTGTTTAAGGCACGAATATAAATTGAAAACAAATTTGGAAAATTTCGTAATGACTTTATCAACCACAATCGAAGAGTAACAATTAATCGGATCAAAATGAGAGGATCTTTTAAGAACTAAGTCACCAAAAGATTTATCAATAATTTTCAAATCTGCACTGGACTCGGTTTCTAAAATTTCCTTACCTCGCTTACCTTCGGGATCATGTAGTGTGATTTCATCTTTGCCTAAGTTGATCATATGAAAGCGTCTTTCATTTGAGAGGTATTGAAGTTGAAAGTTATCTTTCGATCTTTCGGGAACCTGAAAAGTAGCAACACAAGAAAAATTCATAACTTGGTTAGTGGAAACATTCCTCACTACCCTTTCCACGTCTTTTTCTTCTGTTTCTTTTTCTAATTCATTTTCTCTTCTTTCTTCAATTTCTTTTTCACTCTCAATCACTTTTTGCTCTGTTTCATTCTCTTTTTCTTTTCCTCACTTGTTTTAACAGAATTTTTCAGTTTGATTTGGTCCTCATGGACTTGTTCCGGAGTGAGCGGCACTAAGGTGAGTTTCTTTCCTTGATGCTTGAAAGAATACCTATTGGTACGACCATCGTGAGTGACTTTTCGATCCAGTTGCCATGGTTCTCCTAGCAACAAATGGCAGGCTTGAATAGGGATTACGTCGCACACAACTTCGTCTTGATACTTACCGATAGAAAAGGCGATGCACACTTGTTGAGTGACCCTAAATTGGCCTTCGTTGCTAAGCCCTTGTAGTTGATAAGGTTGTGGATGTTTGGTAGTGGTTAAGCAAAGCTTTTCCACCATCGTCGTGCTGGCTATGTTCGAGCAACTTTCACCATCAATAATAACTCTACAAAGCTTACCTTGTATATGGCAGCGAGTATGAAAGAGATGTTCTCGTTGCTGCTCGCTCTTTAGTTTTGCCAAAGATGATTGTCCACGATCATGAAAATCATCATCCATTCTAGGGACACGTTGAGGGCTGCAACTATAGGGCTGGTTATCCCTATCTTCCTTAATTGGATCTCGATATTGATGTTTTTGATTCACTCGTACCTCATTCAAAGTAGTATTCAATGCTTGAAGTGTAGCATTTATTTGTGTGATTGCAGTAGTATGTTCGTCTAACTGTTGTTGGACTTTCATAAGTGCATCATTATTATCACCTTTAGACATCTTCAAAACCTGTAAAAAAATAAACACTCAACACTCAAAAATAAAAGTTAGCAAACCTCACCAATAATCACTCAAAAAGAAAAATCAAATTCTCAATGAGGTCAAATTCAATCTTGTGAGTTCTTTATCAGAGTTTATATCAACCAATTAGAGAGTGTGAACCAAACTACCAAAGAATCCTAATTTGCACTAGGATGCCAAAAACTGACGAGACACCAAGTGATTCGTGTTGCACCGAGGAAGGAGTTGTGCACACGTGTAAATCCTACTAACACAAGAAACAAGAAGGTGTTAGATAACGTAACAGAAGAATAAAAGCAAACAAATGAAAACCTACAGCTAAGAATCAATAAAAATTGCTAAAAACAGAAAACCCGAAAAACTGCGGAGTAACTTGACAACTTCGTTCGAGGTGTTCCCGATCTCCAAAAATCACAAAATTAAATCTGGAATGTCCTTATATATTGAATTTTTGATCTGGAAATTTTGGGCAACAAATTCAACCCGCTGAATCTTTTTTTAAATTTTTATTGAATTTCATCTTTTTTGATTTTTTTGACTGATTTTTTTGCGGGATTAATTTTTTTATATTCAATCACAGTGCCGAAAATATGTATGTATAATTTCAGATCAATTGGACAACGTTTACCCACTTAAATGAATTTTTTTGAACAATTTTTCTAGGTAAAACTGCTGTTTGTGCTTTAAAAAATTGAGATCAGTTTAGAAATCAACCAAGAACACCTAAAATGCCCAAAATCTGATACCAAATGATACGAGGTTGCGCGCGGACCAAGATCGAGTTGCCAAGTCACGAGAAACTCCTATGAAAGCTCTAGACGAATCAGATCTGAAATCAAAACAAAGAACGAGATTAAAAACAAATCAGAATTGAATTGAAATTCCCCAAATTCAATTAAAAGAGCAGCAAGAAACAAAGAAATAGAATAAGCGAATCAAACAGAATTGAAAGTATGGAAAGGATGCGAATCTGCCAAGGGATTGATTCTGATGTGATCTCAATCGCATCATGTTGTGGCACCACTTGTTGCTATCATGATTGGCCTAAACACGAGGGCCCCAAGTGCAAGATGAAGCTCAATCTCAGCTCAACAAGCTCAATCTTAGTTTTTCCCAGCTCGATTTAGCTCACATGAGCTTAATTTAGCTTACTTTAGCTCGTTTGAGCTTGGCTTAAGTTTATTTCAACTCATTTATTTTAATGTCTGAATAAATTAAGTAATTTATTAATTTAGCTTAAATTACTACAGCTCATAATTATGTTTTGACTTATTACATGTTTTAAATGTGTCTTGGCCGAATTTAATATGTCTTGTTAAGACTTTATTAAATTTGTCTAATTTAATTTATGTTTAATTAGTGTGTCTAAATTATATTAATGTTTGTTCAGCTAAATTTTATGTGATTTAATTTTGGTTCATGTGTTTTTGTAGGTGAGCTGAATTTGGAGAGTAATTAAACAAGGTTCATGCATGATAGGTTCAATGTATGGGAGTGTGCATGCACAATTGAGGTTCAATGGATGGCATTTAAAGGAGCACATGCATTTGGGACGTTCATGCAAGAGGGAGTTGCTAAAAGTTCATGTATTTGAAGATTCATGGATCATATTTATGGGGGGAAAATACATGGGACGTTTCATGCATGATTCATGCATTTTCAAGATGACCATTCAAGTATTTTAGGCACATTAATGCCTCATTCAGCCAAGGGAGATGTAGGATCATTAAAGAGCTGCACATTCATGGAATTATGGAGATTCTTCAAGGCTAAGGATGCATGAATGCATCAAGTGAAGCATCATGATGGTTCGGCCAATTCATGTACCATCTTCAAGCATGAACTGGATTTTAATGCTATTTGTGTGAACATGTTAAATACCTGTGTGAACAGAATTTAAGTTAGTGTGAACAACATAGATGCCGAATATCAATAGGCATTTTAGGCTTATAAATAGCTTACTTGTTTATTGTAAAAGGTTACAGAATTTGATCAATTAAACTTAATAGAACTTTTGTTCTTGTGAGGTTACCTCCTCTCTTCTTTCGTTCGAGTCTCGAAGCGACTTATCTAGCTTGCTAGTGGTGTCAATCCGAACTCCATTGAACTTATCACCGAATCGGTGTGGCGTTCAACCATCTTCCTATACCTTTGGTTCTTACCTCCATATAGGTAACGGGTCAAGGTCCGCTTCTATCCTTCATCAAAATTCACCTTAAGCAATATAAGACTCGGGGCAATACTTTACATAGTATTGAATCGTTCTTAATACTTAAGTTCATTTTTTTCATCTCCATCCTATTTATTAAATATAAACTTTATTTTTTTTATTAAACCGAACCTACAAAATATCCGAATTTAGCCTATCTTTTGAACCCTTTTAAAAGTCTTCCGCTTAAACTGAAAACAATCTTCATCTTAAAACAATTTCGAACGAACTTCTCGTCGACGATCGGGCAATCAAGTGAATCGACTCAATCAACCGAGCCGGATCACATCAGATTCGGCCAAGAATGCCTAATTTCCAGCAATCAATTGATTCCCAAATTGAAAGAAATCCAATCGGCCAAACCCTAGGAATTGGGGATTTTTGGGTTCGAATGGGTGCTGCCAATAGGAGAACAACTTAAACGATGAGATCTTGAGTTTAATCAATGCTGGAAAACAAACAAGAACAACAAAATATTAGATGAGAAATCGGCACAAGTATAAGCAAAGAAAAGTAAAGAAAGAAATCGAAAACAGCAAGAATTAAAGGATAAGTCCTAAAGATCCTTGAAATCTTGAAAGATTTCACAAATCTTGATGTGAGCTTGCCTACGAACCAAATGGAGAACGAATAAGAAGCCATTAAGCTGCCATTGGTCCAATAACGCGAGCTAGAGCTAAACGATTCAAAGATGCTATTTTAGCAATGGTGGAACGGGTTGAGGAAAATGATAGCAAGGAGTTTAAAAATGAGCTGAACATATTCAACTTCTTTGAAGCTGAATTTCGTTCTAGCTAATTAATTTGATGCTGGAATTTAGACCATTTAAATAAACATTTAAATAAGTTTCATTACAGCTTTTAAATATGTCTTAATTAATTTAAGTGTTTAATATGTCTTGATTTAGTTAAATTAAAGATGTCTTGATGTCATTTAGTTTGTCTAAATTATTACATGTTTTTAATTTGTCTAGCCGAATTTATGTGTTATGATTTGTTAATATTTAAGTTGTCTCAATGTTATTTAGGATGTTCACATTATATTTTAATTTAGTTCAGATGAATTTGCTTGAAATTAATTAAGTTCATGTTTATTTTTAGGTGCAGCCGAATTTGGAGATGAATTGGGCAAATTCATGCATGGAGATTCAATGAATTTGAAGATGCATGTGCAGCTGAACTAATGCATTAAAAGCTGATTAATTTTGGTGTTCTTCAAGGCAACTATTCGACCAAGAGTGATCAAGCTTTTCATCCTTTCAAGCTTGGCCGATTCTCTTCCCAAGGGCGTATAAAAGCTGTTCACAGTATGTCTATTCGGTTCAGCCATGTTCACACTTCAAGGCTCTTCAAAACCGTCCATTCACACTTCTAAATGGCTGTTCAAGTTGCCAATTAATGCTGGTAATTTTTCATCAATAGTTGCTCCATGAATGACCTCATTAAACTCCATTGGCTGAATGTAGCTGCTGCCATTTTTCCAAGTTCATTGAAAGCTCTTCCTTGGTCTCTATTCAGCCGAACCTTGATGCAAGCATATACATGAATTTAAGCTGAATTTTTGTTCAATTTTTGCTTAGAAATTAAGTCTAGAATATGTCCATTCGGCTACTAGACATTAGACTATAAATAGTTGCTCAATTTCTTGTAAAAGGACTTTTGACAAATTTCTGAATGAAATATCATTTTAGTGAGGCAATTCACTCTCTTTATTCTCCAAAGCTCAAATTGACTTATCTTCAACAAGTGGCGTCAATCTGACTTTGTTTCGAACTTATCACCATTGGTGTGGCGTTCTTCATACCGTAGGTTCCTATTTTGCTAAATAGAGGGTCTCGGTTTTATCCCAAATCCTTTCTTTCTTTGAAACCTTAAGCCCCGGGTCCTTATTTTCTAATAAGGGTTTGACTTGTTTTCATTGAAATATCCAGCAAACAACACTCCATCAAACTCCCTTGTTTCCCAAAGCCATTTAATTTTAAACACCAAGACTTGAATTTATTTCAAGGCCGACACTACCTAATTTTGATCGCGAAATATTACGACTCGTTATTTCATACGAAATGAGCTCATATCAAATCTCTTCAAACGGCTCTAATCTCCCCTCCAAAGAATATCGATGGCAAGAAGAAGGTTGAAGATGGCTCCCATAATCAAAAGATTGTTAAAACAACTTCTAAAGAAAACTCAAGAGAGAATTCTTAGAGAAAACCCCAAAGAAAATTCTGCACTCAACAAATCTGAAATTTGATAGAAAAAATAATAATAAGATGTTTACAAAGGGTGGCTAGCCAATGCTTATATAGGCCCCCAACAAATCCTAATCTAATTAGAAAACTTAAAAAATTTAAACTTAATTAAAAAAACAAAGGAAAATTTGGCCATGCATCCTATTGGGCTGTTTTGGGCCGAATTTAACATGTGATATTCCTAAAACTTAAAAATTAACTTAAACAACTAAAATGTTTACAAATTGAGCCCTTTGACATTTTGGCCTGATTTTCAACTAAATATGTATGGATTTCTTGATTGGGCTGGGAATTTGCTTATTGGGCCTCGCCTTTAAGAATTTGGGCTTGTGATCCATCTCCTACCGAAATTGGGTCGTTGACGCTCGTAATGGAGATCCAACGCGCTTTGGCTGCAAGATTCAGTTTCTTGGACCAAGATTTCCAAGATTTGAAATCTTGATTTTCTTGATTCTTGAAATCGCTCCAAACAGCAAAATTGGGCCAAGATTCGATTTCTTGATTTTCTTGAAAACAAGAAAGTGAATCTTGATTTTCTTGATTTGAGCCCATCACCTTCTTAAGCTTGGGTTGGGCCTTTGTGACTCGTATCATATGGATTTCTTGATTGGGCTGGGAATTTGCTTATTGGGCCTCGCCTTTAAGAATTTGGGCTTGTGATCCATCTCCTACCGAAATTGGGTCGTTGACGCTCGTAATGGAGATCCAACGCGCTTTGGCTGCAAGATTCGGTTTCTTGGACCAAGATTTCCAAGATTTGAAATCTTGATTTTCTTGATTCTTGAAATCGCTCCGAACAGCAAAATTGGGCCAAGATTAGATTTCTTGATTTTCTTGAAAACAAGAAAGTGAATCTTGATTTTCTTGATTTGAGCCCATCACCTTCTTAAGCTTGGGTTGGGCCTTTGTGACTCGTATCATATGGATTTCTTGATTAGGCTAGGAATTTGCTTATTGGGCCTCGCCTTTAAGAATTTGGGCTTGTGATCCATCTCCTACCGAAATTGGGTCATTGACGCTCGTAATAGAGATCCAACGCGCTTTGGCTGCAAGATTCGGTTTCTTGGACCAAGATTTCCAAGATTTGAAATCTTGATTTTCCTGATTCTTGAAAACACTCCGAACAGCAAAATTGGGCCAAGATTTGATTTCTTGATTTTCTTGAAAACAAGAAAGTGAATCTTGATTTTCTTAATTTGAGCCCATCACCTTCTTAAGCTTGGGTTGGGCCTTTGTGACTCGTATCTTCCTCAAAAAGATTCATCCTCGAATCTAAAAAAATCAAATGAACTTGACTTTCCTCGATCGAACGGGACTAATGGCAATTGAGTCCACTGAAAAGAATAGCTATGAAATAGTAAATAGCAACGCAAACAAGCTTGTAGTCCAATTATAAGCATAATGGAACAGGTATAACGCATGTGAATGGACAGATTCAGATTACCATGCCTTAATCGACGGTCTATAGATTCACTCACACATGCATTATCAAAAACAAGAATCTTTTTATCAACCATCAAAATAGATTTATCATCAATATATAAAATAGGACAGTCAAGCACGTTTCGATCTAAGTGTTCATCAACACGATCTTTGTCGCTATCCGAGGAGTACAAAAGTGTTTCAAAGGTTTCAAGCATCTTACCTTGATAAGCAAAAGAATAAGGGTCGATTTTACCTTTTTCATTTAAAACAAACCTTCGTTCATCGGGGGCATAGTGTAGTCGAATCTCCGTTGTTGAGTTAACCTTTGTCAAATGGAACTCAAACTTCATGTACAACCACATAAACTGTTTAAGGCACGAATATAAATTGAAAACAAATTTGGAAAATTTTGTTACCTTATTCTCCAAAACAGATTTGGACAAATTCGAGGATTTTACACAAGGTAAATCAAGAGAATAACAAATCACGCTTCTTTTCGTAATGACTTTATCAACCACAATCGAAGAGTAACAATTAATCGGATCAAAATGAGGGGATCTTTTAAGAACCAAGTCACCAAAAGTTTTATCAATAATTTTCAAATCTGCACTGGACTCGGTTTCTAAAATTTCCTTATCTCGCTTACCTTCGGGATCATGTAGTGTGATTTCATCTTTGCCTAAGTTGATCGTATGAAAGCGTCTTTCATTTGAGAAGTATTGAAGTTGAAAGTTATCTTTTGATCTTTCGGGAACCTGAAAAGTAGCAACACAAGAAAAATTCATATCTTGGTTAGTGGAAACATTCCTCACTACCCTTTCCACGTCTTTTTCTTTTGTTTCTTTTTCTAATTCATTTTCTCTTCTTTCTTCAATTTCTTTTTCACTCTCAATCTCTTTTTGCTCTTTTTCATTCTCTTTTTCTTTTTCCTCACTTGTTTTAACAGAATTTTTCAGTTTGATTTGGTCCTCATGTGATGTGATCCGGCTCGGTTGATTGACTCGATTCACTTGATTGCCCGATCGTCGACGAGGAATAGTTGAGTTATCGGAAATAGGATGAAATAAGGCTAAAGATGCGGAAGCTTTCAGATGGTTTTAAAGGTTGGCTAAGGTGATGGTAAATTTATAAGGGTAGTAGGCTCGATTTAAGTATAAAAATAAGAAAAATGGAAGTTGATAAATGAAGGCTCGGTTTTGTAAAAAGATATTATAGTTGGGTAAAATCTAGGATAGTCGGTGGAATGGATAAATGAGCTTAAACACCAGAAATGATTCAACACTAAAAGTGTCACCCTGATTTCTATTCGGTTCAAGGTGGGATTGCGGAATTGTAGAAGGTTGAACGCCACACCAAAGCAAGGTGATAAGTTCAAAAGAGAACGATAGACGCCACTAGCACGCTAGATAAGTCAGATCGAAACTCGTACGAATTTAGAGAGGAGAAAACTCACTCTTTGAACAAAGTTCATTCAAATGATCAAAAGTCAAAAGTCCTTTACAAATGAAATCAACAAACTATTTATACTAGTTTCTTATGCTAACCGAATAGTCCATTCATGAACTTAATGATTAAGTAATGAACCTAAATTAAGACATGAACCTTCTAGAAAAATGACCAATGGTGTCCTTGTCCATGTTCGGCCGAATGGGAGATGAATGGGCAGCTTCATGTATGAGCAAACTTTGGAAGCCAATGGGATTGTCTAGGTTCGGCCATGGGATGCATGAAACTCCCAAAGGGTGTCTCTTGGCCGAATAGGTGCTTAGGAAACTCCAAGGGTCCTCCCACATGCATCGATTGTACATGGAACTTGGAAGGGGCCTTGAACCTAGCCATACATGCACTTGCATTGATTACCCCCCATTCATGCATGTGTGCCGTCCAAGGGAGATGCACCTTTCAATATGCATTAACCTTCCATGTACATGAATGTATGTCCTCCAAACATTGAACCGGTCCATGCATGTATCCTCCCGTTCAATTAACTTTCCCATGGACCTTGCATTAAATGCCATGAATGTATCTTCCAAATTCGGCTAACCTACAAAAGTAAATAACATAATTAAATAACACACAACTATTCATATAATTATAATTTAAAATAATAACTAAATAACTTAATATCACTAACTAAATTTGAACACAATAATTATAAGTCAACTTATAATAAATTCAGCTAGCTCAAAAATAGTCAAAACACTTAATGAGTTGAAATTGAGCTAGGGGTTTCGGCATGAGCTGTAGTAAACTTAATTATAAACTAAATTAAGACTTAGTTTATTGAAAGAAAGAAAGAAGGAGCTGAAAGTAAGCTCAGTTGAGCTCAAACGAGCTGAAACAAGATCAAATGAGCTGAGTTGAGCTGGACGGTGCTCGAGGAGCTAGAAATGAGCTAGGATCAGCTTGCCAACAATGCACGGGTCCTTTGGATAGTTGCTTCAAGCTGATTTTGTGAGCTTTGGCCCTTGTTTCGAACCAAGGTTTTGCATTAGAAGCTAAAATAGCTTCTAGGAAATGTTTAGCATAAGCTTGAGTTATAGGTCCTTTAGGCAGCTCGTTTAGATCTTGGTTTGCACTCGAGGATGCCCCGGGCGTGCTCACATCATTCCCTCCCTCTTTAAAGCGATTTGTCCCCAAATCGGGCCATTTTCTCAAAAAAATTTTACATCGTCACCAGCCCTTTTGTCGATGGAATTGGCATAGTTGCTCCCAAAAACCTGCAAATCAGACATGCGTTGAGTAGGACACAATTTATGTTTATACCCTCCCTCTTTAGGAGGGAACCACTTCGAAGTGTCACCTACACAAAAATTAAATAGATTAGTGACACCTTGGTTTATAAGTTCAAAAGGTCTTCTTAAGATCTTATGCAAAAATTGAACAAATGAACCAATGCCGGGATCAAAAGTGAAAGTTGATTTTACCTTTCCGCAATGAGTTAAGAATTTCTTCGTTGGAGATATACCAAAAACAAGAAGCATTCGGGAATTATAATTTTGGACAACAAAAATCCATGACTTAAAAACTTTGAACAATGATGTAGAACCAAAGCTTCGATTTAGCGTTTGCAACTTGTCATAGTTCAACAACTTCGTTTTCAAATTTAAAGTCATAACATCAAGCAAGCACAAATGGTTCACACATCTATTCACACATAGCGATAAGATTCGGAAAAGATGAGAAGATTCAACATATTTATTCCAAACAAAATTAGAGTACTCACCTTTATTTATCAACAACTTAAGATAACTTGCTCCGGGCTTAAACACACGGTTTTGGTCATTCTTTGTTAAAAACAGCAAAGGCTTTTTCAAACATGCAAAATTTATACAACAAGGCAGATTTGAGACACCGTCTTCAACTTTAAGTGCACTAACCATTTTACATGTCATCCTCGTATCAAACAAACAAATCAAAGACATGCATGTTTTCAAGCATTCATGCATCTCAAATCTCATACGTACATTCTTGTTTAGACAAAGTAGTTTCTCATAAAAGATCAATGAGTGCATATTTTTACTCAAATCAAGCAGATGGAAAGGCTTATATGTTTTCTTATCTTGCAAATGCCGAATATTTATTATTTCAATAACAAACTCATCAGCATCACAATTTCCAAAAACATTATTCTTCTTGCCATCATTCCACGCAAATATGATATTATCAATCAAAGAATGGCAAGTAACCACATCAAAATTCAGATAATTTTTAAAGGACAAATCATCAACAAGGTTTCCATCAACAATCGAATAAGGCAGAGGTGCTTTAAAATTTTCAACATTCATACCTTGCTCCTCTTTTGGCTTAGGCGAACTACGATCATTAAGAATGTTACCTTTTTCAACCAAGGTGAACCCTCTCTCTTTCGAAAGGTATTGAAGTCGAAACTTGTCAATCGATTCCTTGGAAACCTGGAAAGAAGAAAATTTACACAGCAAACTTGCAAATGGGTTAGTTAGAACATTCCTCACTTTTGCTCGATTACTTTCTCCTTTTTCACTCTTCTCTTTTTCAAACTCTTTTTCAAATTCTTTTTTCGCTTTTTCTTTTTCAATTTTCTTTTCTTCATTTTCTTTTTCTCTCACTTTTTTGATTTCTTTTTCTTTTGCAATTTCTTTTTCTTTTTCGTTTTCTTTTTGTTTTCTTTCAATTTCTTTTTCAATCTTTTTCTCCTTTTCTCGCTCAATGGATTGCTTCATTTTGAATTGGTCTTCTTGCACTTGTTCCGGTGTGAGCGGCTCTAAAGTGATTTTCCTTCCTTGATGCTTGAAGGAATACCTATTGGTACGTTCATCATGAATGACCTTGCGATCCGATTGCCATGGTTCTCCTAGAAACAAATGGCAGACTTGAATAGGCACAACATCAAAAAGGACTTCGTCTTGGTATCTTCCAATGGAAAATGCAACACGCACTTGTTGAGTAACTTCAAATTTGCCTTCAACACCAAGTCCTTGCAGTTGATAGGGTCGTGGATGCTTGGTAGTGGCCAAGCCAAGTTTTTTTACCGTTCGAATACTAGCCATGTTTGACCTACTTCCACCATCAATAATGAGGCAACAAACTTTATCGTGGACACGGCAACGCGTGTGAAACATATCTTCACATTGTGGTTCATTTTCCAATCTTTGAAGGATTGCACTAATCTTGATGTCAACGATAGTAGATGTCAAATCTTCTTTATCTTTGTCGAATTGTCGAAATTCAGATCGCATTATCCTTTGCATTTCTTGTCTCCACATTTGGAATTCAAATTCAGAAAATTCTTCAGACATGCTTCAACAAAATATTAGAAAACAAAAGTTAAATTAGAAAGAAAAAAATAATTCTCACCACAAATCTCTCAAGTTCGCTCAAAAAGAAAAATTCACTCACTCTCGTGTTTGAACTCTCTTTTAGGCTTTTTTTCGAATGAACTCACGCTCTCTTGCCTTTTACCACTCGACCTCGTCTCACAAATTCGTAATTCGTCTCGATAGACTTAATTTGCTGCTTGAGGGTCGGTTTGAAAATGGGTTATAAGGGAAAATGTCGGGTGTAGGGTAGGCTGAATAAAGAAGAAAATTGGTTTAAAGTGTGGCGTTGGGATGGGTAAATAATGGTAGGAAGGGAAACTTGATGATCGGAGTAATAAGTGATAATGATAAAAACTCGCAAGACTTTTCACTTTTTTTTTTCTTCTTTTTTTTAACTCGATTTTTTTGTCACTTCTTTTTTTTTCTTTTTTTTTTCGATTTTTTTGAAATTTTTTTTTGAATTTATTCTCTTTTTTTTAAAATCCAATACAATAGTAAACAAAATACAAGGAAGAGAAAAAAAATTAAATTCCAACTCAAATTTTTTTGATTTTTTTTTGACTTTTTTTTACATTACGAACCTACTCCGAGCTTGATACGAATGTCGGCACTTCTCGTTTTAGTAGCTCTGATACCAAATGATGTGATCCGGCTCGGTTGATTGACTCGATTCACTTGATTGCCCGATCGTCGACGAGGAATAGTTGAGTTATCGGAAATAGGATGAAATAAGGCTAAAGATGCGGAAGCTTTCAGATGGTTTTAAAGGTTGGCTAAGGTGATGGTAAATTTATAAGGGTAGTAGGCTCGATTTAAGTATAAAAATAAGAAAAATGGAAGTTGATAAATGAAGGCTCGGTTTTGTAAAAAGATATTATAGTTGGGTAAAATCTAGGATAGTTGGTGGAATGGATAAATGAGCTTAAACACCAGAAATGATTCAACACTAAAAGTGTCACCCCGATTTCTATTCGGTTCAAGGTGGGATTGCGGAATTGTAGAAGGTTGAACGCCACACCAAAGCAAGGTGATAAGTTCAAAAGAGAACGATAGACGCCACTAGCACGCTAGATAAGTCAGATCGAAACTCGTACGAATTTAGAGAGGAGAAAACTCACTCTTTGAACAAAGTTCATTCAAATGATCAAAAGTCAAAAGTCCTTTACAAATGAAATCAACAAACTATTTATACTAGTTTCTTATGCTAACCGAATAGTCCATTCATGAACTTAATGATTAAGTAATGAACCTAAATTAAGACATGAACCTTCTAGAAAAATGACCAATGGTGTCCTTGTCCATGTTCGGCCGAATGGGAGATGAATGGGCAGCTTCATGTATGAGCAAACTTTGGAAGCCAATGGGATTGTCTAGGTTCGGCCATGGGATGCATGAAACTCCCAAAGGGTGTCTCTTGGCCGAATAGGTGCTTAGGAAACTCCAAGGGTCCTCCCACATGCATCGATTGTACATGGAACTTGGAAGGGGCCTTGAACCTAGCCATACATGCACTTGCATTGATTACCCCCCATTCATGCATGTGTGCCGTCCAAGGGAGATGCACCTCTCAATATGCATTAACCTTCCATGTACATGAATGTATGTCCTCCAAACATTGAACCGGTCCATGCATGTATCCTCCCGTTCAATTAACTTTCCCATGGACCTTGCATTAAATGCCATGAATGTATCTTCCAAATTCGGCTAACCTACAAAAGTAAATAACATAATTAAATAACACACAACTATTCATATAATTATAATTTAAAATAATAACTAAATAACTTAATATCACTAACTAAATTTGAACACAATAATTATAAGTCAACTTATAATAAATTCAGCTAGCTCAAAAATAGTCAAAACACTTAATGAGTTGAAATTGAGCTAGGGGTTTCGGCATGAGCTGTAGTAAACTTAATTATAAACTAAATTAAGACTTAGTTTATTGAAAGAAAGAAAGAAGGAGCTGAAAGTAAGCTCAGTTGAGCTCAAACGAGCTGAAACAAGATCAAATGAGCTGAGTTGAGCTGGACGGTGCTCGAGGAGCTAGAAATGAGCTAGGATCAGCTTGCCAACAATGCACGGGTCCTTTGGATAGTTGCTTCAAGCTGATTTTGTGAGCTTTGGCCCTTGTTTCGAACCAAGGTTTTGCATTAGAAGCTAAAATAGCTTCTAGGAAATGTTTAGCATAAGCTTGAGTTATAGGTCCTTTAGGCAGCTCGCTTAGATCTTGGTTTGCACTCGAGGATGCCCCGGGCGTGCTCACATCATCATGGACTTGTTCCGGAGTGAGCGGCACTAAGGTGAGTTTCTTTCCTTGATGCTTGAAAGAATACCTATTGGTACAACCATCGTGAGTGACTTTTCGATCCAGTTGCCATGGTTCTCCTAGCAACAAATGTGATACGAGTCACAAAAGCCCAAATTCTTGAAGGCGAGGCCCAATAAGCAAATTCCCAGCCCAATCAAGAAATCCATCCATGCTTAGTTGAAAATCAGGCCAAATTGTCAAAGTGGCCCAAGTTGTAAAGTTTTATTTTTATTTTTATTTATTTATTTACTTAGTTTAAATTTTTATGTCGATATTCAGTCCAAGAGTCCCAGATAAAATGACCTTTGACCGAATTTCCATATTAAAATAATTAGGAGTTTTTTTATTTTAGTTTTCTAATTAGATTAGGACTAGTTATAAGGCCTATTTAAAGGCATGGCTGTCCACCTTGTTAAACACTTATCACTATTATTAAAATTTCAGATTTGTTGAGAGCAGAATTTTCTTTGAGTTTTCTCCAAAATTTCTCTCTTGAGTTTTCTTTAGAAGTTATTTTAACAATCTTGTGATTGTGGGAGCCATCTTCAACCTTCTTCTTGCCATTGATATTCTTTGGAGGGGAGATTAGAGCCGTTTGAAGGGAGTTGTGAGATCTTTCGAGATTTCAAGGCTTCTTAGGACTTATCTTTTAATTTCTTACTGTCAATTCTTTCTTTATTTCTACTTGTGCTGAATCATTATCTAATCTATTTTCTGTTATTATTGTGTTTTCAGCCTTTTTCTATCTTAAGGAATCAGCCCAAAAATCCCCAATTTCTAGAGTTTTTCCATACTCTTTTTGGGTGAAATTAGATTGTCAAAATTTGGGGAAAACTATCTTGGTGTTCAATTGGGCAGAATCACAATCTCCTTGAGGGTTTCAAGAACCCTAACACTTATTTCTATTCTCAATTTGATTCTTTGCTGATTTGGGGATTTTATTTCAGATCTAAAAATTCAAAAATCTAATCTTTTAATTTTCTGTTTCGTTTCAGATCTAATTGTTTAGGGTTTTCGTAGGAGTTTCTCGTGACTTGGCAACTCGATCTTGGTCCGCGGCAACCCCGTATCATTTGGTATCAGATTTTGGGCGTTTTGGGTGTTCTTGGTTGATTTCTAAACTGATCTCTATTTTTTAAATTACAAACAGCAGTTTTACCCAAAAAAATTTTAGAAAAAAAATTCATTTGAGTGGGTAAACGTTTTCTGATTGATTTGAAATTTTACATACATATTTTTGGCACTGTTATTGAATATAAAAAAATATTTCCCGCAAAAAAATAAGTCAAAAAAGTCAAAAAATTGAAAAAAGACGAAATCCAATAAAAAATTAAAAAAATATTCAGCGGGTTGAATTTGGTGCCCAAATTGTCCAGATCAAAAATTCAATATCTGAAGACATTCCAGATTTAATTTTGTGATTTTTTGAGATCGGGAACACCTCGAACGAAGTTGTCAAGTTACTCCACAGTTTTTCGGGTTTTCTGTTTTCAGCAATTTTTATTGATTCTTAGCTGTAGGTTTTCATTTGTTTGCTTTTTATTATCCTTTTAAAATATCTAACACCTTCTTGTTTCTTGTGTTAGTAGGATTTAAACGTGTGCACAATCCTTCCTCGGTGCAACACGAATCACTTGGTGTCTCGTCAGTTTTTGGCATCCTAGTGCAAATTAGGATTCTTTGGTAGTTTGGTTCACACTCTCTAATTGGTTGATATAAACTCTGATAAAGAACTCACAAGATTGAATTTGACCTCATTGAGAATTTGATTTTTCTTTTTGAGTGATTAATGGTGAGGTTTGCTAACTTTTATTTTTGAGTGTTGAGTGTTTATTTTTTTACAGGTTTTCAAGACGTCTAAAGGTGATAATAATGATGCACTTATGAAAGTCCAACAACAGTTAGACAGACATACTGCTGCAATCACACAAATAAATGCTACACTTCAAGCATTGAATACTACTTTGAATGAGGTACGAGTGAATCAAAAACATCAATATCGAGATCCAATTAAGGAAGATAGGGATAACCAGCCCCATAGGTGCAACCCTCAACGTGTCCCTAGAATGGATGATGATTGTCATGATCATGGACAATCATCTTTGGCAAAACCAAAGAGCGAGCAGCAACGAGAACATCTCTTTCATACTCGCTGCCACGTACAAGGTAAGCTTTGTAGAGTTATTATTGATGGTGAAAGTTGCTCGAACATAGTCAGCACGACGATGGTGGAAAAGCTTTGCTTAACCACTACCAAGCATCCACAACCTTATCAACTACAAGGGCTTAGCAACGAAGGCCAATTTAGGGTCACTCAACAAGTGCCCATCGCCTTTTCTATCGGTAAGTATCAAGACGAAGTTGTTGCTAGGAGAACCGTGGCAACTAGATCGAAAAGTCACTCACGATGGTCGTACCAATAGGTATTCTTTCAAGCATCAAGGAAAGAAACTCACCTTAGTGCCGCTCACTCTGGAACAAGTCCATGAGGACCAAATCAAACTGAAAAATTCTGTTAAAACAAGTGAGGAAAAAGAAAAAGAGAATGAAAAAGAGCAAAAAGAGATTGAGAGTGAAAAAGAAATTGAAGAAAGAAGAGAAAATGAATTAGAAAAGAAACAAAAGAAAAAGACGTGGAAAGGGTAGTGAGGAATGTTTCCACTAACCAAGATATGAATTTTTCTTGTGTTGCTACTTTTCAGGTTCCCGAAAGATCGAAAGATAACTTTCAACTTCAATACCTCTCAAATGAAAGACGCTTTCATACGATCAACTTAAGCAAAGATGAAATCACACTACATGATCCCGAAGGTAAGCGAGGTAAGGAAATTTTAGAAACCGAGTCCAGTGCAGATTTGAAAATTATTGATAAAACTTTTGGTGACTTAGTTCTTAAAAGATCCCCTCATTTTGATCCGATTAATTATTACTCTTCGATTGTGGTTGATAAAGTCATTACGAAAAGAAGCGTGATTTGTTATTCTCTTGATTTACCTTGTGTAAAATCCTCGAATTTGTCCAAATCTGTTTTGGAGAATAAGGTAACGAAATTTTCCAAATTTGTTTTCAATTTATATTCGTGCCTTAAACAGTTTATGTGGTTGTACATGAAGTTTGAGTTCCATTTGACAAACGTTAACTCAGCAACGAAGATTCGACTACACTATGCCCCCGATGAGCAAAGGTTTGTTTTAAATGAAAAAGGTAAAATTGACCCTTATTCTTCTGCTTATCGAGGTAAGATGCTTGAAACCTTTGAAACACTTTTGTACTCCTCGGATAGTGATAAAGATCGTGTTGATGAACACTTAGATCGAAACGTGCTTGACTGTCCTATTTTATTTATTGATGATCTATCTGTTTTGATGGTTGATAAAAAGATTCTTGTTTTTGGTAATGCATGTGTGAGTGAATCTATAGACCGTCGATTAATGCATGGTATGATTATGCAACTCTGTGAACCATGTGAATCTTTTCAAATACCTACTTGTGACGATTATGTTTACCATTTGATTTATTACTCGCAATTTATTCATGGTTTGTGGGAACAATGTGAGACGACTGAATGCCTTAAAACATGTCCATCTTTGTTTCAAATATTTGACGAGGCAGTGGTGAGTAAATTAGATTGTTTGCATGGTAATCTGAATCTGTCCATTCATATGCGTTATACCTGTTCTATTATGCTTATGATTGGACTACAAGCTTATTTCCGTTACTATTTACTATCTCATGGCTACTCTTCTCAGTGGACTCAATTGCCATTAGTCCCGTTCGATAGAGGAAAGTCGAGTTCATTTGATTTTTTAGATTCGAGGACGAATCTTTTTGAGGAAGGGGGAATGATATGAGTCACAAAAGCCCAAATTCTTGAAGGCGAGGCCCAATAAGCAAATTCCCAGCCCAATCAAGAAATCCATCCATACTTAGTTGAAAATCAGGCCAAATTGTCAAAGTGGCCCAAGTTGTAAAGTTTTATTTTTATTTATTTATTTATTTATTTATTTATTTACTTAGTTTAAATTTTTATGTCAATATTCAGTCCAAGTGATGTGACCTCGGTTTAGTAGTTGAACCCGAGTCGTATAGTTCCCGATCGTAAACGAAGAAGTAGAATAGACGAGAAGAAGATAGAATATAATTGAGTTTCAAGAAGTAAAGTAAGTCCGTGCAAAGTTGGATATGGATTTGGTTTAAGTCAAAATGGTATGACTAGAATGGTCGAGTTCGGTTTAAGATTAATTAGAAAATGGTATTTGGTTTTGGTACGTTTTGGTAATGGTTCAAAAAGGTCAAGAGTGAACCAACACTAAAGAAAAGTGTCGACCCGAAACTTATAGGACCAAATTGAGTTGGAAATGGTTGATAAGGACCTTGACCCGATACTTAGTAAAGTATGAACCAAAGGTATCAAAGGTGAATGCCACACTCGGGTTTTAGGAGTGATAAGTTCGGAAAAGACTCGGAAAGACGCCACTAAAAAGCTTAGATAAGTCTTACGGGTCTCGAACGAAATTTGAGAGAAAATGCCTCACAAATTTGGCAGCAATTTGCTAATTAAAATGTCCAAAAGTCCTTTACAAAGTAAAATTTCAGCTATTTATAAGCAACACCTAAGCTAGCCGAATGGTCACTTACATTCTATAAAAATTAAGCAAATGAATCACTTAAATGAACTAGCTAGATTCGGCTGAACATGGAGCTCCATTAGACACCTTCTAGATGAAGCATTGGACTTGGAAAAAACTTGGATGATGCATGGATAGCTAGGTTCGGCCAATGGGCATAAATTAGCTCATTTATGTTGCAACTTTTGGCTGAAAAGTGACCAGCAATTAAGAGGGTAATGAGCAGCCAATTCAAGTGTGAAAGCTCAACATTGAAGAGTCATGGAGTGTGAACACATGGAACCGAAAAGCCAAGATGCATCCAGCAAATGTGAAAGGATTAATTGACAGCTTTGGAGTTGGAAACATTAGCTCTCTTGACCGAATAGTCACCTAGGAATGCCAAATTCAGCTCACCAATTTGATGCATGTATCTCCAGGTTCATTGAATCTATTGTGCATGCACCAAGCTAAATGAATCTCCACATTCGGCTCACCTTGCTAAATGAACCCCCACATTCGGCCAACCTACATAAATAGGAAAAACTAAGATTAATGTGGTATTTAGCTAAACTAAATTAAGAATAAAAACAAGACACATTAATTCGGTCAACAATGACACTAAAATCAGCTCATTAAATTCGGTAGCTTTAAAGCAATTTTAAATCATGTAATAAAACTTGACATATTAAAAACATGCAACAAACATATTAATAAGCTGTAATAAACTAATTAAATCGACTTAAATATTCAGCTATTAAATTAATGTCTAGTTGATATTGAGCTGAATTGAAAATGTTTGAGCTGAAGTTGAGCTAATTCGAGCTTATTGAGCTTGAAAGGAGCTGGAAACGAGCTAAATGAAGCTCCACAAAAATATAATTGAGCTACGTCCAGCTTGCAAACACGACGAGCCTCGCTTGTAGGCTGATGCAATGGCCGTTCCCAAGGGCGGGTCGTATCACCAAGAGTCCCAGATAAAATGACCTTTGACCGAATTTCCATATTAAAATAATTAGGAGTTTTTTTATTTTAGTTTTCTAATTAGATTAGGACTAGTTATAAGGCCTATTTAAAGGCATGGCTGTCCACCTTGTTAAACACTTATCATTATTATTAAAATTTCAGATTTGTTGAGAGCAGAATTTTCTTTGAGTTTTCTCCAAAATTTCTCTCTTGAGTTTTCTTTAGAAGTTGTTTTAACAATCTTGTGATTGTGGGAGCCATCTTCAACCTTCTTCTTGCCATTGATATTCTTTGGAGGGGAGATTAGAGCCGTTTGAAGGGAGTTGTGAGATCTTTCGAGATTTCAAGGCTTCTTAGGACTTATCTTTTAATTTCTTACTGTCAATTCTTTCTTTATTTCTACTTGTGCTGAATCATTATCTAATCTATTTTCTGTTATTATTGTGTTTTCAGTCTTTTTCTATCTTAAGGAATCAGCCCAAAATCCCCAATTTCTAGAGTTTTTCCATACTCTTTTTGGGTGAAATTAGATTGTCAAAATTTGGGGAAAACTATCTTGGTGTTCAATTGGGCAGAATCACAATCTCCTTGAGGGTTTCAAGAACCCTAACACTTATTTCTATTCTCAATTTGATTCTTTGCTGATTTGGGGATTTTATTTCAGATCTGAAAATTCAAAAATCTAATCTTTTAATTTTCTGTTTCGTTTCAGATCTAATTGTTTAGGGTTTTCGTAGGAGTTTCTCGTGACTTGGCAACTCGATCTTGGTCCGCGCGCAACCCCATATCAAAATGGCAGGCTTGAATAGGCATTACGTCGCACACAACTTCGTCTTGATACTTACCGATAGAAAAGGCGATGCACATGATACGAGCTCGTTTCGGATGTAAAGACGAGTCGTAATCTTTCCCGATCGAAATTAGGTAGTGTCGGAATTGAATCAAATTCAAGTCTTGGTGTTTGAAGTTGGATGGCTTTAGGAACAAAGGAGTTTAATGGGTTGTTGTTTGCTGGGTAATTCGATGAAACAAGATCGAACCCTTATTATCAAATAAGGACCCGGGCTTAAGGTTTCAAAGAAAGAAATGGAAATAGGATAAAAACCGAGACCCTCTATTTAGCAAAATAGGAACCTACGGTATGAAGAACGCCACACCAATGGGTGATAAGTTCGAACAAAGTCAGATTGACGCCACTCGTTGAAGATAAGTCAATTTGAGCTTTGGAGAATAAAGAGAGTGAATTTCTCACTAAAATTATATTTCATTCAGAAATTTGGCAAAAAGTCCTTTTACAAGACATTCAACAACTATTTATAGCCTTTCTACTAGTAGCCGAATGGACAAATTCAAGACTTAGTTTCTAAGTAAACAATGAACTAAAATTCAGCATGAATGCAAAATTATTAGCCCATGTAGATTCGGCTGAATGAAAGCTCCAATGGTCATCTTCTAGATGGGAAAATGCACCTTGAACATCTTGGATGTGCATGAATAGGCTAGGTTCGATCAATGATCATAATGGGGTCATTCATGAAGCAACTATTGCTGAAAAATTACCATCATTAATTAGCAACTTGAACAGTCATTTGGAAGTGTGAATGGACGGTTTTGAATGACCATAAGGTGTGAACATCATGAACCGAATAGCCACAATGTACCTAGCAATGTGAAGGAAATAAATGGCAGCTTTGGAGAATGGAAAATCATCTCTTTTGGCCGAATGGTCACTTAGAGAACTTCAACAATCAGCACACCATCTTTAATATAGTCCATGCATGTATCATTTGGTGCATTGAACCCAACATGCATGCATCTTCACATCCATTGAATCTTCATGCATGAATCTGCCCAATGAATCTTCAAATTCGGCTGTACCTAAAAACACACATGAACTTAATTAATTTCAATCAAATTAAGCTGAACTAAGTAAATACATAATGTGAACATCCTAATTTAACATTGAAACAACTTAAATATTAATAAAGCATGACACAAATTCGGTTGAACAGATTTAAAACATGTAATAATTTAGACAAACTAAATGAAATCAAGACATCTTTAATGTAACTAAATTAAGACATATTAAACACTTATATTAAATAAAAACATATTAATAAGCTGTAATAAGACTTAATTAAATGCTTATTTAATTGGTTTAAAATCCAGCAGCAATTTAATTACCTAGAACGAATTTCAACTTCAAAGAAGTTGAAAATATTCAGCTCGTCTTTAAGCTCTTTGCTTTCATTTTCCTCAATCCGTTCCACCAATGCTAAAATAGCATCTTTAAATCGTTTAGCTCTAGCTCGCGTTATCGGACCAATGGGCAGCTTAATAGCTTCTTGTTCGTTCTCCATTTGGTTCGTAGGCAAGCTCACATCAGCACACTTGTTGAGTGACCCTAAATTGGCCTTCGTTGCTAAGCCCTTGTTGATGTGATCTCAATCGCATCATGTTGTGGCACCACTCGTTGCTATCATGATTGGCCTAAACACGAGGGCCCCAAGTGCAAGATGAAGCTCAATCTCAACTCAACAAGCTCAATCTTAGTTTTTCCCAGCTCGATTTAGCTCACATGAGCTTAATTTAGCTCGTTTGAGCTCAATTTAGCTTACTTTAGCTCGTTTGAGCTTGGCTTAAGTTTATTTCAACTCATTTATTTTAATGTCTGAATAAATTAAGTAATTTATTAATTTAGTTTAAATTACTACAGCTCATAATTATGTTTTGACTTATTACATGTTTTAAATGTGTCTTGGCCAAATTTAATATGTCTTGTTAAGACTTTATTAAATTTGTCTAATTTAATTTATGTTTAATTAGTGTGTCTAAATTATATTAATGTTTGTTCAGCTGAATTTTATGTGATTTAATTTTGGTTCATGTGTTTTTGTAGGTGAGCTGAATTTGGAGAGTAATTAAACAAGGTCCATCTTCGACAATCCATTAAACCCACCTTAAGCAATATAAGTCCCGGGGCAATACTTCATATAGTATTGAATCGTTCTTCGCTTGAGTTCTATTTTTCCATTCCATTTTAACTATTAAATTATAAACAATATTTCTTTATTTCACCGAGCCTATCAAACATCTATCCAAACCATCTTTTGAACCCATTTTCTCAACTTCCGCTATAAAAAATCATCTAACTCCATCTATCTACAAAATCGAACAAACTTCTCGTCAACGATCGGGCAATCAAGTGAATCGACTCAATCAACCGAGCCGGATCACATCATTTGGTATCAGAGCTACTAAAACGAGGAGTACCGATGTTCGTATTAGGCCGCAAGTAGGTTCGAAACGTGAAAAAAAAAATCAAAAAAAAATTTTGAGTTGTAATTTAATTTTTTCCCTTGTATTTAGCTTACTATTGTATTGGAGTAACAAAAAAAAATCAAGAAAATTTCGAAAAAAAAAATTGATTGAAAAAAAAATTCAAAAAAAAAGGTGAAAAAAAATCGAGCAAAAAAAAAGGTGACCAAAAAAAAAATCAAGTTAAAAAAAAGTGAAAAGTCTTGCGAGTTTTTATTTTTATTTTTTCTCTCTTATTTGCTCCGATCATCAAGTTTCCCTTCCTACCATTATTTACCCATCCCAACGCCACACTTAGCCTTGATTTTATTTTGTTTAGCCTACCTTACACCCACATCATTCCTTTGTAACCTATTTTGAAACCGACCCTCAAGCAGCAAATTAAGTCTATCGAGACGAATTACGAAATTGTGAGACGAGGTCGAGAGGTAAAAAGGCACGAGTGTTGAGAGAGCATTAGAGAGAAGAAAAAGCCATTAAAGAGTGTAAACACGAGTGGAGTGTTATACAATTTTCATTGTGAGTGAAACGTGAGATTTTTGTGGTGAGGTATTTACTTTCTATTTTATTTTAATCATTTTAAAAAAAAAAAACATGTCACAAGAATTTTCCGAATCCGATTTCCAATATTTGAAGCAAGAGATACATAGAATTGTGAAATCAAATTTTGATAAATTGCATGATCGATTGGATCGAATAGAGACAAGAGCCCAACAAAAGCAAATTTCATCGAGTCATGAGACGGAGTTAAGATCATCCCGACGACACTACTCGACAAGAAACTCTTATCAAGACATTTATTCAACAAGGCGGTCGAGACCAAGAGAAGCAAACTCCAAGTTTGAGTCCTTCCGAGATGATAAACGAAAAAGTAAACGTGTCTCTACAAGTGCCTCAATTTATTCATCTACAAAGGATTATTTACGAAGAGGCGAACGTGCTTCAAGAGTGTCAAAGTACTCGGCTACGGAAGATCTATCACAAAGAGAAGATTGCCATTTGTGTGAAGAACCCTTTTCTTATTCTCAACAAAAGGTTTCTCTTTTTGATGATTTATACTTTTGCAATGAAATCGAAACATCATGTGAAAAAGAAAAAGAGTGTGAGCGAGAAAATGAAAAAGAAAAAGAAATGAAAGAAAAAGAAGATGAGTGTGAGATAGAAAAGAAAATTGAAAATGAGATTGAGAATAAAAACGAGTGCGAAAAAGAAAAGGAAACCGAAAAAGAGAGTGAGATTGAAGGAAGAAACGAGAGTGAAGAAGAAAGGAGTGTTGTTACTAACCATCCTATGAATTTTCCTTGTTTTGTTTCTACTTTTCAGGTTTCTCAAAATCCCATCGATCAATTTCAACTTCAATATTTTTCTAAGGAGAAACGATTTCGATTAGTCGAGAAAGGTAAGATCGTAGATGACCCTAGTCCACAAGTGCTTAAAGGTAAGCCATGTAAGGGATCTACTGTATTTGAGTCTTCCCAATCTTACTTGATTCTTGATGACGAGATTAGCAAAGACTTAGTTTGTGAGAAAGTTTTTCATCTTGATCTGATTGGAAATCATAATTTGATTGTTGATAAATGTGTTTTACATAGTAATGTGAAATATCTTTCTGCTCATGAGCCTATCATTGTCAAGATTGATCAAGAAGTAAGTCCAGGTAAGCCCAAACAAAATTTGGGATTGTGTGATGAAAAGTTGACATCTAATCTGTGTGCTTGTGATGATCATGTGAATTATCTAAATTGTGGTGTGAACTTTTCTTGTTTACGTGTGCGAATGAAATATGAAGGGTTTGATTGCTCGAATGTATGTATGCCTAACTCCTATTTGCTTGACATGTGTGAAGTCTTGGTGAAGAAGAAATTTTTGTTGCGTTGCGAAACGACCAATGAAAATCGCGTTTTTAAACCCGGGATATACATTCCTAAGTTAACGTCAAGCCAAGCAAGAGGAAGCTTTGTTTTTGACCCCGGAGATTATTATTCTTTGTTCTTGTTAAAAGGGTTTGGATTTTGCAATTTTGATTTTCGAGATTATGCTTTTCGACTGACTTGTGATTTAGGTTTGTGTCCATTGGAGAAAAAGGTAAGAACGGTTTTTACTTTTGATCCCGGCACTGGTTCATTGGTTCAATTTTTGCATAAGATCTTAAGAAGACCTTTTGAACTTATAAACCATGGTGTCACTAATCTATTTAATTTTTGTGTAGGTGACACTTCGAAGTGGTTCCCTCCTAAAGAGGGAGGGTATAAACATAAATTGTGTCCTACTCAAGGCATGTCTGATTTCCAGGTTTTTGGGAGCAACTATGCCAATTCCATCGACAAAGGGGCTGGTGACGATGTAAAATTTTTTTTGAGAAAATGGCCCGATTTGAGGACAAATCGTCTTCAAGAGGGAGGGTATGATGTGATCTCAATCGCATCATGTTGTGGCACCACTCGTTGCTATCATGATTGGCCTAAACACGAGGGCCCCAAGTGCAAGATGAAGCTCAATCTCAACTCAACAAGCTCAATCTTAGTTTTTCCCAGCTCGATTTAGCTCACATGAGCTTAATTTAGCTCGTTTGAGCTCAATTTAGCTTACTTTAGCTCGTTTGAGCTTGGCTTAAGTTTATTTCAACTCATTTATTTTAATGTCTGAATAAATTAAGTAATTTATTAATTTAGTTTAAATTACTACAGCTCATAATTATGTTTTGACTTATTACATGTTTTAAATGTGTCTTGGCCAAATTTAATATGTCTTGTTAAGACTTTATTAAATTTGTCTAATTTAATTTATGTTTAATTAGTGTGTCTAAATTATATTAATGTTTGTTCAGCTGAATTTTATGTGATTTAATTTTGGTTCATGTGTTTTTGTAGGTGAGCTGAATTTGGAGAGTAATTAAACAAGGTCCATCTTCGACAATCCATTAAACCCACCTTAAGCAATATAAGTCCCGGGGCAATACTTCATATAGTATTGAATCGTTCTTCGCTTGAGTTCTATTTTTCCATTCCATTTTAACTATTAAATTATAAACAATATTTCTTTATTTCACCGAGCCTATCAAACATCTATCCAAACCATCTTTTGAACCCATTTTCTCAACTTCCGCTATAAAAAATCATCTAACTCCATCTATCTACAAAATCGAACAAACTTCTCGTCAACGATCGGGCAATCAAGTGAATCGACTCAATCAACCGAGCCGGATCACATCACTTGTAGTTGATAAGGTTGTGGATGTTTGGTAGTGGTTAAGCAAAGCTTTTCCACCATCGTCGTGCTGGCTATGTTCGAGCAACTTTCACCATCAATAATAACTCTACAAAGCTTACCTTGTACATGGCAGCGAGTATGAAAGAGATGTTCTCGTTGCTGCTCGCTCTTTGGTTTTGCCAAAGATGATTGTCCACGATCATGAAAATCATCATCCATTCAGGGACACGTTGAGGGCTGCACCTATAGGGCTGGTTATCCCTATCTTCCTTAATTGGATCTCGATATTGATGTTTTTGATTCACTCGTACCTCATTCAAAGTAGTATTCAATGCTTGAAGTGTAGCATTTATTTGTGTGATTGCAGCAGTATGTCCGTCTAACTGTTGTTGGACTTTCATAAGTGTATCATTATTATCACCTTTAGACATCTTCAAAACCTGTAAAAAATAAACACTCAACACTCAAAAATAAAAGTTAGCAAACCTCACCATTAATCACTCAAAAAGAAAAATCAAATTCTCAATGAGGTCGAATTCAATCTTGTGAGTTCTTTATCAGAGTTTATATCAACCAATTAGAGAGTGTGAACCAAACTACCAAAGAATCCTAATTTGCACTAGGATGCCAAAAACTGACGAGACACCAAGTGATTCGTGTTGCACCGAGGAAGGAGTTGTGCACACGTGTAAATCCTACTAACACAAGAAACAAGAAGGTGTTAGATAACGTAACGGAATAATAAAAGCAAACAAATGAAAACCTACAGCTAAGAATCAATAAAAATTGCTGAAAATAGAAAACCCGAAAAACTGCGGAGTAACTTGACAACTTCGTTCGAGGTGTTCTCGATCTCTAAAAATCACGAAATTAAATATGGAATGTCCTTAAATATTTAATTTTTGATCTGGAAATTTTGGGCACCAAATTCAAGTCGCTGAATCTTTTTTTAAATTTTTATTGAATTTAATCTTTTTTTTTATTTTTTGACTTTTTTGACTGATTTGTTTGCGGGAATAATTTTTTTATATTCAATCACAGTGCCAAAAACATTTATGTAAAATTTCAGATCAATCGAACAACGTTTACCCACTCAAATGAATTTTTTTTGAACAAATTTTCTGGGTAAAACTGCTGTTTATGCTTTAAAAAATAGAGATCAGTTTAGAAATCAACAACCCAAAACGCCCAAAATCTGATACCAAATGATACGGGGTTGCGCGCGGACCAAGATCAAGTTGCCACGTCACTAGAAACTCCTACGAAAGATCCTAGACGAACAGATCTGAAATCAAAAACAAAGATTAAGATTAAACCGAATCAGATTTGAATTTAAATCCCCAAATTCAATTAAAGGACCAGCAAGAAACAAAGAAATAGAATAGATGAATCAAACGGAATTGGATGTATAGAAAGATTGCGAATCGGTCAACAAATTGATTCGGCCAAGAATGCCCAATTTCCAACAATCAATTGATTCCCAAATTGAAAGAAATCCAATCGGCCGAACCCTAGGAATTGGGGATTTTTGGGTTCGAATGGGTGCTGCCAATAGGAGAACAACTTAAACGATGAGATCTTGAGTTTAATCAATGCTGGAAAACAAACAAGAACAGCAAAATATTAGATGAGAAATCGGCACAAGTATAAGCAAAGAAAAGTAAAGAAAGAAATCGAAAACAGCAAGAATTAAAGGATAAGTCCTAAAGATCCTTGAAATCTTGAAAGATTTCACAAATCTTGATGTCAGCTTGCCTACGAACCAAATGGAGAACGAACAAGAAGCCATTAAGCTGCCCATTGGTCCAATAACGCGAGCTAGAGCTAAACGATTCAAAGATGCTATTTTAGCAATGGTGGAACGGGTTGAGGAAAATGATAGCAAGGAGTTTAAAAATGAGCTGAACATATTCAACTTCTTTGAAGCTGAATTTCGTTCTAGCTAATTAATTTGATGCTGGAATTTAGACCATTTAAATAAACATTTAAATAAGTTTCATTACAGCTTTTAAATATGTCTTAATTAATTTAAGTGTTTAATATGTCTTGATTTAGTTAAATTAAAGATGTCTTGATGTCATTTAGTTTGTCTAAATTATTACATGTTTTTAATTTGTCTAGCCGAATTTATGTGTTATGATTTGTTAATATTTAAGTTGTCTCAATGTTATTTAGGATGTTCACATTATATTTTAATTTAGTTCAGATGAATTTGCTTGAAATTAATTAAGTTCATGTTTATTTTTAGGTGCAGCCGAATTTGGAGATGAATTGGGCAGATTCATGCATGGAGATTCAATGAATTTGAAGATGCATGTGCAGCTGAACTAATGCATTAAAAGCTGATTAATTTTGGTGTTCTTCAAGGCAACTATTCGGCCAAGAGTGATCAAGCTTTTCATCCTTTCAAGCTTGGCCGATTCTCTTCCCAAGGGCGTATAAAAGCTGTTCACACTATGTCTATTCGGTTCAGCCATGTTCACACTTCAAGGCTCTTCAAAACCGTCCATTCACACTTCTAAATGGCTGTTCAAGTTGCCAATTAATGCTGGTAATTTTTCATCAATAGTTGCTTCATGAATGACCTCATTAAACTCCATTGGCTGAATGTAGCTACTGCCATTTTTCCAAGTTCATTGAAAGCTCTTCCTTGGTCTCTATTCAGCCGAACCTTGATGCAAGCATATACATGAATTTAAGCTGAATTTTTGTTCAATTTTTGCTTAGAAATTAAGTCTAGAATATGTCCATTCGGCTACTAGACATTAGACTATAAATAGTTGCTCAATTTCTTGTAAAAGGACTTTTGACAAATTTTTGAATGAAATATCATTTTAGTGAGGCAATTCACTCTCTTTATTCTCCAAAGCTCAAATTGACTTATCTTCAACAAGTGGCGTCAATCTGAATTTGTTTCGAACTTATCACCATTGGTGTGGCGTTCTTCATACCGTAGGTTCCTATTTTGCTCAATAGAGGGTCTCAATTTTATCCCAAATCCTTTCTTTCTTTGAAACCTTAAGCCCCGGGTCCTTATTTGCTAATAAGGGTTCGACTTATTTTCATTAAAATATCTAGCAAACAACACTCCATCAAACTCCCTTGTTTCCCAAAGCCATTTAATTTTAAACACCAAGACTTGAATTTATTTCAAGGCCGACACTACCTAATTTCGATCGGGAAATATTACGACTCGTTATTTCATACGAAATGAGCTCGTATCAAATCTCTTCAAACGGCTCTAATCTCCCCTCCAAAGAATATCGATGGCAAGAAGAAGGTTGAAGATGGCTCCCATAATCAAAAGATTGTTAAAACAACTTCTAAAGAAAACTCAAGAGAGAATTCTTAGAGAAAACCCCAAAGAAAATTCTGCACTCAACAAATCTGAAATTTGATAGAAAAAATAATAATAAGATGTTTACAAAGGGTGGCTGGCCAATGCTTATATAGGCCCCCAACAAATCCTAATCTAATTAGAAAACTTAAAAAATTTAAACTTAATTAAAAAAACAAAGGAAAATTCGGCCATGCATCCTATTGGGCTGTTTTGGGCCGAATTTAACATGTGATATTCCTAAAACTTAAAAATTAACTTAAACAACTAAAATGTTTACAAATTGGGCCCTTTGACATTTTGGCCTAAGTTTCAACTAAATATGTATGGATTTCTTGATTGGGCTGGGAATTTGCTTATTGGGCCTCGCCTTTAAGAATTTGGGCTTGTGATCCATCTCCTACCGAAATTGGGTCGTTGACGCTCGTAATGGAGATCCAACGCGCTTTGGCTGCAAGATTCAGTTTCTTGGACAAAGGTTTCCAAGATTTGAAATCTTGATTTTCTTGATTCTTGAAATCGCTCCGAATAGCAAAATTGGGCCAAGATTCGATTTCTTGATTTTCTTGAAAACAAGAAAGTGAATATTGATTTTCTTGATTTGAGCCCATCACCTTCTTAAGCTTGGGTTGGGCCTTTGTGACTCGTATCATATGGATTTCTTGATTGGGCTGGGAATTTGCTTATTGGGCCTCGCCTTTAAGAATTTGGGCTTGTGATCCATCTCCTACCGAAATTGGGTCGTTGACGCTCGTAATGGAGATCCAACGCGCTTTGGCTGCAAGATTCAGTTTCTTGGACCAAGATTTCCAAGATTTGAAATCTTGATTTTCTTGATTCTTGAAATCGCTCCGAACAGCAAAATTGGGCCAAGATTCGATTTCTTGATTTTCTTGAAAACAAGAAAGTGAATCTTGATTTTCTTGATTTGAGCCCATCACCTACTTAAGCTTGGGTTGGGCCTTTGTGACTCGTATCATATGGATTTCTTGATTGGGCTGGGAATTTGCTTATTGGGCCTCGCCTTTAAGAATTTGGGCTTGTGATCCATCTCCTACCGAAATTGGGTCGTTGACGCTCGTAATGGAGATCCAACACGCTTTGGCTACAAGATTTGGTTTCTTGGACCAAGATTTCCAAGATTTGAAATCTTGATTTTCTTGATTCTTGAAATTGCTCCGAATATCAAAATTGCGCCAAGATTCGATTTCTTGATTTTCTTGAAAACAAGAAAGTGAATCTTGATTTTCCTGATTTGAGCCCATCACCTTCTTAAGCTTGGGTTGGGCCTTTGTGACTCGTATCATATGGATTTCTTGATTGGGCTGGGAATTTGCTTATTGGGCCTCGCCTTTAAGAATTTGGGCTTGTGATCCATCTCCTACCGAAATTGGGTCGTTGACGCTCGTAATGGAGATCCAACACGCTTTGGCTGCAAGATTCAGTTTCTTGGACCAAGATTTCCAAGATTTGAAATCTTGATTTTCTTGATTCTTGAAATCGCTCCGAACAGCAAAATTGGGCCAAGATTCGATTTCTTGATTTTCTTGAAAACAAGAAAGTGAATCTTGATTTTCTTGATTTGAGCCCATCACCTTCTTAAGCTTGGGTTGGGCCTTTGTGACTCGTATCATATGGATTTCTTTATTGGGCTGGGAATTTGCTTATTGGGCCTCGCCTTTAAGAATTTGGGCTTGTGATCCATCTCCTACCGAAATTGGGTCGTTGACGCTCGTAATGGAGATCCAACGCGCTTTGGATGCAAGATTCGGTTTCTTGGACCCAGATTTCCAAGATTTGAAATCTTGATTTTCTTGATTCTTGAAATCGCTCCGAACAGCAAAATTGGGCCAAGATTCGATTTCTTGATTTTCTTGAAAACAAGAAAGTGAATCTTGATTTTCTTGATTTGAGCCCATCACCTTCTTAAGCTTGGGTTGGGCCTTTGTGACTCGTATCATATGGATTTCTTGATTGGGCTGGGAATTTGCTTATTGGGCCTCGCCTTTAAGAATTTGGGCTTGTGATCCATCTCCTACCGAAATTGGGTCGTTGACGCTCGTAATGGGGATCCAACGCGCTTTGGTTGCAAGATTCGGTTTCTTGGACCAAGATTTCGAAGATTTGAAATCTTGATTTTCTTGATTCTTGAAATCACTCCGAACAGTAAAATTGGGCCAAGATTTGATTTCTTGATTTTCTTGAAAACAAGAAAGTGAATCTTGATTTTCTTGATTTGAGCCCATCACCTTCTTAAGCTTGGGTTGGGCCTTTGTGACTCGTATCTTCCTCAAAAAGATTTGTCCTCGAATCTAAAAAATCAAATGAATTCGACTTTCCTCGATCGAACAGGACTAATGGCAATTGAGTCCACTGAAAAGAATAGCCATGAAATAGTAAATAGCAACGCAAACAAGCTTGTAGTCCAATTATAAGCATAATGGAACAAGTATAACGCATGTGAATGGACAGATTCAGATTACCATGCCTTAATCGACGGTTTATAGATTCACTCACACATGCATTATCAAAAACAAGAATCTTTTTATCAACCATCAAAATAGATTTATCATCAATAAATAAAATAGGACAGTCAAGCATGTTTCGATCTAAGTGTTCATCAACACGATCTTTGTCGCTATCCGAGGAGTACAAAAGTGTTTCAAAGGTTTCAAGCATCTGATACGAACTCGTTTTGTGATTGATTCGAGTCGTTAATGTTTGCTCGATCGTGAATTTGAGTAAGGCTAAGTTTGTTTCAAAATAGAAGAAAGGCTACAAACAAACGTTTAAAAGGGAAATGGGTTTAACAACGAATGGAAAAATTTGGCTAAGGGCAGAGAATGAACCAACAATAGAGGTTGTTGACCCGAGACTCAAAGTAGCTCTTAGGTGAATGACAGTATAGGAAAACAACAAAGAAAAGACCTCGACCCACTATTAAGAATGATAGGAACCTTGGTATATGATGAACGCCACACTATGAAAGTGATAAGTTCAAAAACAAGAAATGGATAGACGCCACAAGCTAAGCTTGATAAGTCAAATCAATTCCGTAAGAACAAAGAGAATTGGATAGCTCACAATTCAAATATTTCATCTATATTCATCCAAAAGTTCTTTCTCTCTATGGTTGATTACATCTATTTATAATGCTAAAACAAGGTAACCGAATGGTCAAAAACATCCACTTAATGTGCCATAAAAACAGATGTCTTTTCTTATTCTTTGAACCAAATAACTCCTTCCATAAAATCACTTTAATTCAGCTGATTTGAATGCCTTTAATGGCTTAGAAAATGACTCTTGAGTTGTCCTTGGCTAGTTGAATAGACACCATCTCTTAACCAGCTCCTTAATGACATTCAAAGGCTTGATTAATTTCTCTTGAAAGCTCCAAAAACGGCTGGAAGTGGAAGAGTTGCTGCTGAATTTTAAAGGGCATAAAATGCTCTTTAAAAACTCCTTTTAATGATCTTTAAGCTCCTTTTTTTAACAGCCCCTTTAATTGTAACTCAAAAGAACTTGAACAGCCACTTATTAAATGTGTAACAGCCTTGAATTGTAACCACTATAAGCTAAAAGTCACCTGCAATAAACACATTAAAATGAGTTTATTAAACACATTAAAACACTTATTAATCATAACACATATTAAACTTACTTAAATAAATGAACTAAAACATATATGCAATAATTATTCCAGTAACTAGTTTAATTAAAGAAGCATAATTAAATGAACTTAACTCATGCATCAATAAATAATCCTAGGAACTAGATTAATTAAGAACAATACTTATTAAATAAAGTTCAACAAAAACACTTATTAATTAAAACTAAGATGAGTTGAATAAATGTCCAGCAACTCATTTATTAAACTAAGATGCTTAAATGCATGGTTTTGAAATGCAAATTTAACTAACATGAAAGTTACATAATTAAACTAACTTGACTTAATTTAATGATGCAAACTTAACTAACATGAAAGTTACATAATGCATGACTTTATTAAATGCAGAACACATATTAATGATGTGCAATCTATGACATAATTAAAAACACAAACTAAAATAACTAAAAATTAATGAATCAAAGTCCTTATTTTCCAGCTGCCAAATTGACAAACTAAAATTAAAAACTTCATTTTGCACTTGGGCCCCTCAAGTTTGGACCAATCTCGGTAGCGTCGAGTTGTGTCGTAACATGATGCGACCGGGATCGCATCATACCCTCCCTCTTGAAAACGATTTGTCCTCAAATCGGGCCATTTGCTCGCGACAAACCTCTCAAGGTCACAAACCTCGTTGGTCATAAACCTGACAAAGTCACTTTCAAGAACGTGTGAATCATATACGGCTAGACAAGAAAGTAGGTTATTTGCATGCCCTCCCTCTTTAGGAGGGTACCACCTAACAACGCCACCTACAAAACAATAAAACAAATTAGTGACACAATGAAGGTTAAACACAAAAGAACTTTCCAAGATTTTAGTCACAACTTGAGCAAATAAACTCAAAAGAACAACATATGAATCAATGCCGGGATCAAAAACATAAATTGGTATTACCTTTTTCTTCAATGGAAACAAACCTGATTCACAAGATATTTGAAGATTATAGTTTCGAAAATTAGAATTCCATGGTCCAAATCCCTTGAACAATGATATGGAACAGCATTTACCGGGATCAAAGACAAAGTTTTTGTTCACCATTTCAGTTTGACCAGAAAAATTTGTGGCTAGTAACTTATGAAGAACTTGAAGCACATTAAAGTTAAAATCATGCAACACATGTTCGAATCCATTAAGCAACAATATACAACAACCTCCAGAATCAAAAATTTGATTTTGACTTGGCAAGCCAACGAAATTCACATGTTTGGTTTTCGAACTAAATAAAGATAAAACTTGAAGCAAATAGAAGGGGTCAACACATTGATTCAAAATACAATTTTGATACTCACCTTCGCTTGACGTCAACTTAGGAATAAAGGCTCCGGGTTTAAAAACATGGTTTTGATCGGTCGTTCGTAACGTAACAAAAACTTCACTTTCACCAAGACAACACACATGCCAAATAAAGAAGATGTAGGCAAAAATAAATTCAAACAATCAAATCTCTCAAATCTCATGCAAATATACGAAGATCTCACACTAAGAGTTAAAAAATTTTCATTACCATCACGATCAAACAGATTGAGCATTTCACATGAAAGCTCTTTATCAAACATGATCAGATTTTGTATTTGTGGATTTAATCGAACAAAATCAAAAGATTTTTCAACACAAAACTTATTGAGTGAACAACTCTTCATGCCTCCACTTAAAACGAATTTATCAACCACAAATAGCGAGTAACAATTAACCAAATCAAAATAAGGAGATCTTTTTAAAACTAAGTTATCAGAAATTTTATCAACAACTTTCAAACCTGATTGCCATGATTCACTGACTAAAAACTCCTTACCTTGCTTACCTTTAAGTGCTTGAACCTTACCTTTTTCGATCAAATGGAATCGTCTCTCATCAGGAAGGTAATGAAGTTGAAACTTGTCATTTGAATCTCTAGAAACATGGAAAGAAGAAACAATATGAGGACAACTTGCAGATTGGTTAGTAAAAACATTCCTCGCTTTTTCTTGTTGACTTTCATCTTTTCCACTCGTTTCTTTTTCAACTTCTCTTTCTTTTTCCAAAATCTCTTTGTTTGTTGAAAACTCACTTTCACTCATCAATTCTCTTTCATTTTCAACAACACTTGTTTCTCACACTCTTTCTTTTCTTTCTCCAATCTTTTTCTCTTTTTCAATTTTTATTTCTTTTTTGGTTTCTTTTTCTCTCGTCACTCTTTTTCTTCTCTCAACTTTATTACAAAATGGAGATAATACAAAAGAATCAGAACAATAGACTTTTCATTGGAAAGAAATGGAAGAATCTTCATAAGAGTCACGATCAACTCTTCGTGAATAAACCTCTATGGATGAGTTCTTATACGAAACACATTCACTTCTTCGTAAAGATTTTTCCATAGATGAATACTTTGATGCATACGAAGAATGACTTGTACTTTCTCGTTCGTTACCTTGATAGGCTTCAAACTCATAGCTGGATTTATTTCGGCCTAAATTCCTTGAAGAATAGGAATCTGGATAAAGGTCTCTTTTCACATATTCGTCGAATGTTCGTCTTCTTGATGATCTCATTTCCGTCTTTTCATTTGGATAAATTTGCTCCCGTTGGGTTCTTGCTCGATGACTCCGCTCTTCGACACGATCCAATCGTTTCTTGATGGGTTTGAGTTTTCGATCAAATAGATGCTCCATTTCATGCGTAAAGGCTTGGAGTGTAAAATCTGGCACACTTCCTCCAACAATTCTTACAGGACGGAATCCAACTCCCTTGTCTGAATTTTTTTCCAAACTTCGTGAAATTTTTTTCTAAGAACTCACAACAAAGAATCTCACTATCCACTCACAATGAAATCTCACACACTTGGCTTTTTTTCTCTTGAATAAACTCACTACTCTCTTGCCTCTTTCCACTCACTCCTCATCTCTAAGTTCTTAGGAATTATTTAAACTTAAAAAGCAATTATTGTGGGTCGGCTTACAAACTTGATGTTTGGGCTTGGTAAGATTATTGTAGGACAAAGGAAGGTAGGCTTGAAACAAAGAAAAGAAAAGGTTGGGTGTGGCGAAATAGTAGAAGGTAATAATGACTAAAATTTGGGCAGCAAACAAAAACTAAATTTCAAAACTAGCTCTCCTTTATTTTTCACAATTTTTTTTTCACAATTTTTTTTTCAAAATTTTTTTTCACAACTTGATATCCAATCTTTAAAGTTTGAATGGAAACCAAAAATTTTTTTTTGAATTTTTTTTGAATTTTTTTTGAATTTTCTTTTCAAGTTTTTTTCGAGAAACTACTATACCATAATGCCAAAAACGTCGATTCTTACTCCAAATTCGCTAGCTCTGATACCAATTTGATACGAACTCGTTTTGTGATTGATTCAAGTCGTTAATGTTTGCTCGATCGTGAATTTGAGTAAGGCTAAGTTTGTTTCAAAATAGAAGAAAGGCTACAAACAAACGTTTAAAAGGGAAATGGGTTTAACAACGAATGGAAAAATTTGGCTAAGGGCAGAGAATGAACCAACAATAGAGGTTGTTGACCCGAGACTCAAAGTAGCTCTTAGGTGAATGACAGTATAGGAAAACAACAAAGAAAAGACCTCGACCCACAATCAAGAATGATAGGAACCTTGGTATATGATGAACGCCACACTATGAAAGTGATAAGTTCAAAAACAAGAAATGGATAGACGCCACAAGCTAAGCTTGATAAGTCAAATCAATTCCGTAAGAACAAAGAGAATTGGATAGCTCACAATTCAAATATTTCATCTATATTCATCCAAAAGTTCTTTCTCTCTATGGTTGATTACATCTATTTATAATGCTAAAACAAGGTAACCGAATGGTCAAAAACATCCACTTAATGTGCCATAAAAACAGATGTCTTTTCTTATTCTTTGAACCAAATAACTCCTTCCATAAAATCACTTTAATTCAGCTGATTTGAATGCCTTTAATGGCTTAGAAAATGACTCTTGAGTTGTCCTTGGCTAGTTGAATAGACACCATCTCTTAACCAGCTCCTTAATGACATTCAAAGGCTTGACTAATTTCTCTTGAAAGCTCCAAAAACGGCTGGAAGTGGAAGAGTTGCTGCTGAATTTTAAAGGGCATAAAATGCTCTTTAAAAACTCCTTTTAATGATCTTTAAGCTCCTTTTTTTAACAGCCCCTTTAATTGTAACTCAAAAGAACTTGAACAGCCACTTATTAAATGTGTAACAGCCTTGAATTGTAACCACTATAAGCTAAAAAGTCACCTGCAATAAACACATTAAAATGAGTTTATTAAACACATTAAAACACTTATTAATCATAACACATATTAAACTTACTTAAATAAATGAACTAAAACATATATGCAATAATTATTCCAGCAACTAGTTTAATTAAAGAAGCATAATTAAATGAACTTAACTCATGAATCAATAAATAATCCTAGGAACTAGATTAATTAAGAACAATACTTATTAAATAAAGTTCAACAAAAAACATTTATTAATTAAAACTAAGATGAGTTGAATAAATGTCCAGCAACCCATTTATTAAACTAAGATGCTTAAATGCATGGTTTTGAAATGCAAATTTAACTAACATGAAAGTTACATAATTAAACTAACTTGACTTAATTTAATGATGCAAACTTAACTAACATGAAAGTTACATAATGCATGACTTTATTAAATGCAGAATACATATTAATGATGTGCAATCTATGACATAATTAAAAACACAAACTAAAATAACTAAAAATTAATGAATCAAAGTCCTTATTTTCCAGCTGCCAAATTGACAAACTAAAATTAAAAACTTCATTTTGCACTTGGGCCCCTCGAGTTTGGACCAATCTCGGTAGCGTCGAGTTGTGTCGTAACATGATGCGACCAGGATCGCATCAGCATCTTACCTTGATAAGCAAAAGAATAAGGGTTGATTTTACCTTTTTCATTTAAAACAAATCTTCGTTCATCGGGGGCATAGTGTAGTCGAATCTCCGTTGTTGAGTTAACCTTTGTCAAATGGAACTCAAACTTCATGTACAACCACATAAACTGTTTAAGGCACGAATATAAATTGAAAACAAATTTGGAAAATTTCGTTACCTTATTCTCCAAAACAGATTTGGACAAATTCAAGGATTTTACACAAGGTAAATCAAGAGAATAACAAATCACGCTTCTTTTCGTAATGACTTTATCAACCACAATCGAAGAGTAACAATTAATCGGATCAAAATGAGGGGATCTTTTAAGAACCAAGTCACCAAAAGTTTTATCAATAATTTTCAAATCTGCACTGGACTCGGTTTCTAAAATTTCCTTACCTCGCTTACCTTCGGGATCATGTAGTGTGATTTCATCTTTGCCTAAGTTGATCGTATGAAAGCGTCTTTCATTTGAGAGGTATTGAAGTTGAAAGTTATCTTTCGATCTTTCGGGAACCTGAAAAGTAGCAACACAAAAAAAATTCATATCTTGGTTAGTGGAAACATTCCTCACTACCCTTTCCACGTCTTTTTCTTTTGTTTCTTTTTCTAATTCATTTTCTCTTCTTTCTTCAATTTCTTTTTCACTCTCAATCTCTTTTTGCTCTTTTTCATTCTCTTTTTCTTTTTCCTCACTTGTTTTAACAGAAATTTTCAGTTTGATTTGGTCCTCATGGACTTGTTCCGGAGTGAGCGGCACTAAGGTGAGTTTCTTTCCTTGATGCTTGAAAGAATACCTATTGGTACGACCATCGTGAGTGACTTTTCGATCCAGTTGCCATGGTTCTCCTAGCAACAAATGGCAGGCTTGAATAGGCATTACGTCACACACAACTTCATCTTGATACTTACCGATAGAAAAGGCGATGCACACTTGTTGATGTGAGCTTGCCTACGAACCAAATGGAGAACGAACAAGAAGCTATTAAGCTGCCCATTGGTCCGATAACGCGAGCTAGAGCTAAACGATTTAAAGATGCTATTTTAGCATTGGTGGAACGGATTGAGGAAAATGAAAGCAAAGAGCTTAAAGACGAGCTGAATATTTTCAACTTCTTTGAAGTTGAAATTCGTTCTAGCTAATTAAATTGCTGCTGGATTTTAAACCAATTAAATAAGCATTTAATTAAGTCTTATTACAGCTTATTAATATGTTTTTATTTAATATAAGTGTTTAATATGTCTTAATTTAGTTACATTAAAGATGTCTTGATTTCATTTAGTTTGTCTAAATTATTACATGTTTTAAATCTGTTCAACCGAATTTGTGTCATGCTTTATTAATATTTAAGTTGTTTCAATGTTAAATTAGGATGTTCACATTATGTATTTACTTAGTTCAGCTTAATTTGATTGAAATTAATTAAGTTCATGTGTGTTTTTAGGTACAGCCGAATTTGAAGATTCATTGGGCAGATTCATGCATGAAGATTCAATGGATGTGAAGATGCATGCATGTTGGGTTCAATGCACCAAATGATACATGCATGGACTATATTAAAGATGGTGTGCTGATTGTTGAAGTTCTCTAAGTGACCATTCGGCCAAAAGAGATGATTTTCCATTCTCCAAAGCTGCCATTTATTTCCTTCACATTGCTGGGTACATTGTGGCTATTCGGTTCATGATGTTCACACCTTATGGTCATTCAAAACCGTCCATTCACACTTCCAAATGACTGTTCAAGTTGCTAATTAATGATGGTAATTTTTCAGCAATAGTTGCTTCATGAATGACCCCATTATGATCATTGATCGAACCTAGCCTATTCATGCACATCCAAGATGTTCAAGGTGCATTTTCCCATCTAGAAGATGACCATTGGAGCTCTCATTCAGCCGAATCTACATGGGCTAATAATTTTGCATTCATGCTGAATTTTAGTTCATTGTTTACTTAGAAACTAAGTCTTGAATTTGTCCATTCGGCTACTAGTAGAAAGGCTATAAATAGTTGTTGAATTTCTTGTAAAAGGACTTTTTGCCAAATTTCTGAATGAAATATAATTTTAGTGAGAAATTCACTCTCTTTATTCTCCAAAGCTCAAATTGACTTATCTTCAACGAGTGGCGTCAATCTGACTTTGTTCGAACTTATCACCCATTGGTGTGGCATTCTTCATACCGTAGGTTCCTATTTTGCTAAATAGAGGGTCTCGGTTTTTATCCTATTTCCATTTCTTTCTTTGAAACCTTAAGCCCGGGTCCTTATTTGATAATAAGGGTTCGATCTTGTTTCATCGAATTACCCAGCAAACAACAATCCATTAAACTCCTTTGTTCCTAAAGCCATCCAACTTCAAACACCAAGACTTGAATTTGATTCAATTCCGACACTACCTAATTTCGATCGGGAAAGATTACGACTCGTCTTTACATCCGAAACGAGCTCGTATCAGTTGTGGATGTTTGGTAGTGGTTAAGCAGAGCTTTTCCACCATCGTCATGCTGGCTATGTTCGAGCAACTTTCACCATCAATAATAACTCTACAAAGCTTACCTTGTACATGGCAGCGAGTATGAAAGAGATGTTCTCGTTGCTGCTCGCTCTTTGGTTTTGCCAAAGATGATTGTCCATGATCATGAAAATCATCATCCATTCTAGGGAAACATTGAGGGCTGCACCTATAGGGTTGGTTATCCCTATCTTCCTTAATTGGATCTCGATATTGATGTTTTTGATTCACTCGTACCTCATTCAAAGTAGTATTCAATGCTTGAAGTGTAGCATTTATTTGTGTGATTGCAGCAGTATGTCCGTCTAACTGTTGTTGGACTTTCATAAGTGCATCATTATTATCACCTTTAGACATATTTAAAACCTGTAAAAAATAAACACTCAACACTCAAAAATAAAAGTTAGCAAACCTCACCATTAATCACTCAAAAAGAAAAATCAAATTCTCAATGAGGTCGAATTCAATCTTGTGAGTTCTTTATCCGAGTTTATATCAACCAATTAGAGAGTGTGAACCAAACTACCAAAGAATCCTAATTTGCACTAGGATGCCAAAAACTGACGAGACACCAAGTGATTCATGTTGCACCGAGGAAGGAGTTGTGCACACGTGTAAATCCTACTAACACAAGAAACAAGAAGGTGTTAGATAACGTAACGGAATAATAAAAGCAAACAAATGAAAACCTACAACTAAGAACCAATAAAAATTGCTGAAAATAGAAAACCTGAAAAACTGCGGAGTAACTTGACAACTTCGTTCGAGGTGTTCTCGATCTCTAAAAATCACGAAATTAAATCTGGAATGTCCTTAAATATTTAATTTTTGATCTGGAAATTTTGGGCACCAAATTCAAGTCGCTGAATCTTTTTTTAAATTTTAATTGAATTTCATATTTTTTTTTATTTTTTTGACTTTTTTGACTGATTTGTTTGCGGGAATAATTTTTTTATATTCAATCACAGTGCCAAAAACATTTATGTAAAATTTCAGATCAATCGGACAACGTTTACCCACTCAAATGAATTTTTTTTGAATAATTTTTCTGGGTAAAACTGCTGTTTATGCTTTAAAAAATAGAGATCAGTTTAGAAATCAACCCAGAACACCCAAAACACCCAAAATCTGATACCAAATGATACGGGGTTGTGCGCGGACCAAGATCAAGTTGCCACGTCACGAGAAACTCCTACGAAAGATCCTAGACGAACAGATCTGAAATCAAAAAAAAAAGATTAAGATTAAACCGAATCAGGTTTGAATTTAAATCCCCAAATTCAATTAAAGGAGCAGCAAGAAACAAAGAAATAGAATAGATGAATCAAACGAAATTGGAAGTATATAAAGATTGCGAATCGGTCAACAAATTGATTCGGCCAAGAATGCCCAATTTCCAGCAATCAATTGATTCCCAAATTGAAAGAAATCCAATCGGCCGAACCCTAGGAATTGGGGATTTTTGGGTTCGAATGGGTGCTGCCAATAGGAGAACAACTTAAACGATGAGATCTTGAGTTTAATCAATGCTGGAAAACAAACAAGAACAGCAAAATATTAGATGAGAAATCGGCACAAGTATAAGCAAAGAAAAGTAAAGAAAGAAATCGAAAACAGCAAGAATTAAAGGAGAAGTCCTAAAGATCCTTGAAATCTTGAAAGATTTCACAAATCTTGATGTCAGCTTGCCTACGAACCAAATGGAGAACGAACAAGAAGCCATTAAGCTGCCCATTGGTCCAATAACGCGAGCTAGAGCTAAACGATTCAAAGATGCTATTTTAGCAATGGTGGAACGGGTTGAGGAAAATGATAGCAAGGAGTTTAAAAATGAGCTGAACATATTCAACTTCTTTGAAGCTGAATTTCGTTCTAGCTAATTAATTTGATGCTGGAATTTAGACCATTTAAATAAACATTTAAATAAGTTTCATTACAGCTTTTAAATATGTCTTAATTAATTTAAGTGTTTAATATGTCTTGATTTAGTTAAATTAAAGATGTCTTGATGTCATTTAGTTTGTCTAAATTATTACATGTTTTTAATTTGTCTAGCCGAATTTATGTGTTATGATTTGTTAATATTTTAGTTGTCTCAATGTTATTTAGGATGTTCACATTATATTTTAATTTAGTTCAGATGAATTTGCTTGAAATTAATTAAGTTCATGTTTATTTTTAGGTGCAGCCGAATTTGGAGATGAATTGGGAAGATTCATGCATGGAGATTCAATGAATTTGAAGATGCATGTGCAGCTGAACTAATGCATTAAAAGCTGATTAATTTTGGTGTTCTTCAAGGCAACTATTCGGCCAAGAGTGATCAAGCTTTTCATCCTTTCAAGCTTGGCCGATTCTCTTCCCAAGGGCTTTAAAAGCTGTTCACACTATGTCTATTCGGTTCAGCCATGTTCACACTTCAAGGCTCTTCAAAACCGTCCATTCACACTTCTAAATGGCTGTTCAAGTTGCCAATTAATGCTGGTAATTTTTCATCAATAGTTGCTTCATGAATGACCTCATTAAACTCCATTGGCTGAATGTAGCTGCTGCCATTTTTCCAAGTTCATTGAAAGCTCTTCCTTGGTCTCTATTCAGCCGAACCTTGATGCAAGCATATACATGAATTTAAGCTGAATTTTTGTTCAATTTTTGCTTAGAAATTAAGTCTAGAATATGTCCATTCGGCTATTAGACATTAGACTATAAATAGTTGCTCAATTTCTTGTAAAAGGACTTTTGACAAATTTCTGAATGAAATATCATTTTAGTGAGGCAATTCACTCTCTTTATTCTCTAAAGCTCAAATTGACTTATCTTCAATAAGTGGCATCAATCTGACTTTGTTTCGAACTTATCACCATTGGTGTGGCGTTCTTCATATCGTAGGTTCCTATTTTGCTAAATAGAGGGTCTTGGTTTTATCCCAAATCCTTTCTTTCTTTGAAACCTTAAGCCCCGGGTCCTTATTTACTAATAAGGGTTCGACTTGTTTTCATTGAAATATCCAGCAAACAACACTCCATCAAACTCCCTTGTTTCCCAAAGCCATTTAATTTTAAACACCAAGACTTGAATTTATTTCAAGGCCGACACTACCTAATTTCGATCGGGAAATATTACGACTCGTTATTTCATACGAAACGAGCTCGTATCAGTTGGTATCAGAGCTGGTTAATTTAGGTACGTAAATTGTAGTTTTCAAAAAAATCGAAAAGAAAAAAAAATTGAAAAAAATATATTGCATACAGTCTAGGTGCGGACGAAAAGACGTGAAAGATCCGTAGAAAAAAGAGTCTTGAAACACTTCAACAAAAATTTTCCCAAAATCACTTTCTACACTCCTTTATATCCATCTTTGATGCAACCTTAGCCCGGGAAATTACTACCGAATCCATTGAGCTGCCACGAGGACCAATAACTCGATCACAAGCTAAGAGATTTCGAAATGAAATAGCAAGCTATGTGGAACGAGCTTGGGAAGAGGGAGTGGCCGAATTTGATAGTCGTGCTTCAAACCGTTCAAAAGGCGTTACTTGCAATTTATTGCAAGCTGAATTTGTTTCTTTTAATTAACTTGTTTTAGTTTAATAAATAAGTTGCTGATAAATTAATTTAACTTATCTTAAAGTTTTAATACATGAGTTAGTTATTGAACTTTATTAAATAAGATGCTTCTTAATTGATCTAGTTCCTAGGATTATTTATTGATGCATAAATTAAGTTCTTTAAATTATGCTTCTTTAATTAAACTAGTTACTGGAATAATTATTGCATATATGTTTTAGTTCATTTATTTAAGTAAGTTTAATATGTGTTATGATTAATAAGTGTTTTAATTTGCTTAATAAACTCATTTTAATGTGTTTATTGCAGGTGACTTTTTAGCTTATAGTGGTTACAATTCAAGGCTGTTACACATTTAATAAGTGGCTGTTCAAGTTCTTTTGAGTTACAATTAAAGGGGCTGTTAAAAAAAGGAGCTTAAAGATCATTAAAAGGAGTTTTTAAAGAGCATTTTATGCCCTTTAAAATTCAGCAGCAACTCTTCCACTTCCAGCCGTTTTTGGAGCTTTCAAGAGAAATTAATCAAACCTTTGAATGTCATTAAGTAGCAGGTTAAAAGATGGTGTCTATTCAGCTAGCCAAGGACAACTCAAGAGACATTTTTAAGACATTAAAGACATTCAAATCAGCTGAATTGAAATGATTTTATGGAAGGAGTTATTTGGTTCAAAGCATAAGAAAAGACATCAGTTTTTATGGCACGTTAAGTGGATGTTTTTTTTGACCATTCGGTTACCTTGTTCTAGCATTATAAATAGTTGTAATCAGCCTTGGAGAGGGGACTTTTGCTGAATATAGATGTTATATTTGAATTGTGAGCTATCCAATTCTCTTTGTTCTTACGGAATTGATTTGACTTATCAAGCATAGCTTGTGTGTCCATCTTTTCTTTGTTTACCGAACTTATCACCTTTGGTGTGGCATTCAATATACCTTTGGTTCCTATCATAGTTGATATAGTGGGTCAAGGTTTCTTGCTGTTTCTTTAAACCGTTAAACACCTAAGCACCATTTTGAGATTCGGGTCAACAATTCCCTTATTTGTTGGTTCATTCTCGGTCTTATCCAATTAATTTGTTATTATTTCCTATCTATTTTGTTTATTACCTTTGTTTGAAGCCATTATTTCTATTTTGTTTCCTTTAAACCGAAACGATTCTATTCTACTCAATTCACAATCGGGCATCACTAACGACTCGAATCAATCACGAAACGAGTTCGTATCAAATTGGTATCAGAGCTAGTGAATTTGGAGTAAGAATCAACATTGTCGGTAATACGGTATAGTAGTTTCTTCAAAAAAATATTTGAAAAAAAAATTCAAAAAAAAATTGGTTTCCTTTCAAACTCAAGAGATTGGATATCAAGTTGAAAAAAAAATTTCGTGAAAAAAAAAATTTGTGAAAAAAGAAGAAGAAGCTATTTTTGAAATTTTGTTGTTGTTTGCTGCCCAAATTATAGTTATTACTACCTTCTACTATTTAGCCACATCCAACCTTTTCATTAAACATCAAGGTTGTAAGCCGACCCACAACAACTGCTTTTTAAGTTTAAATAATTCCTAAGAACTTAGAGAGGAGGAGTGAGTGGAAAGAGGCAAGAGAGTGGTGAGTTTATTCGAGAGTATAAAAGCCAAGGAAGTGAGATTTCTTTGTGAGTGGATAGTGAGATTCTTTGTTGTGAGTTCATTTAAAAAAATGTCACGAAGTCTGGAAAGAAATCAAAATGTGGAAGGAGGGTTCCGTCCCGTAAGAAATGTTGGAGGAGGAGTGCCAGATCTTACCCTTCAAGCAATTATGCGAGAGATGGAGCGATTATTTGGTAGAAAACTTGAACCAATTGAAGATCGATTATATCGAGTCGAGAGACGAGAACAACGTGAGATGACTCCGGAAGATGCAAGACAAGAGCGAGAACGTCCAATTCAAGATCCTTATGAAGCAAGTGGACAAGAAAGTGATCACTCATCTGCCCAAAGTGTACGACGTCGAGGCCGTCAACGACAATGAGGTCCTAGAGATCGTGAACGACCAGATGACAATCTTAAGAATATCAAGATGACAATTCTACCATTCCAAGGTAAGAATGACCCTGAAGCTTATTTGGAGTGGGAAAAGAAGATTGAGCTTGTTTTTGATTGCCACAACTATTCGGAGAGTAAAAAGGTGAAACTCGCGGCAATTGAGTTTTCTGATTATGCCATAGTGTGGTGGGACCAGCTTGTAACTAGTCGACGATGAAATGGTGAAAGACCCATCTCTACTTGGGGAGAAATGAAATCAGTCATGCGGAAAAGATTTATTCTATCATACTACCATCGAGATCTTTATCAACGACTTCAAAACCTTACTCAAGGAAATAGAAGTGTTGAAGACTATTATAAGGAGATGGAGATAGCGATGATTCGAGCTGATATCGAGGAGGATCGAGAGGCAACCATGGCTAGGTTCCTTGCGGGTTTAAACCGTGACATTGCCAACATAGTTGAACTACAACACTATGTTGAAGTGATGGACATGGTTCACATGGCGATTAAGGTTGAAAAGCAACTTAAGCGAAAAGGAGTTAGTAGACCCTATGCCAATTCTTCAACCAACAAATGGAATCAAGGAGTCAACAAACCCCCTGTTAGAACAAAAGAGTCGACTGTAGCAGTTAAATCAAATCAACCCGTTGGAGAGACAAGTCGAAATAAAAATGAGCAAGCGCCAAATCGCACGAGAGACATAAGATGTTTCAAGTGTCAAGGCCGAGGGCACATAGCTAGTCAATGTCCCAATCGACGAATTATGGTGATAAGAGCTGATGGAGAAGTTGAGTCGGAGGAAGAGGATGAAAATGAACCTGAAATGCCATCCGATGATGAAGATTTAGAGTTACCCGTTGAAGGAGAAATTCTTGTGGTGAGCGTAGCATTAGTATTCAAAGTGTTGAAACTGATCAACAAAGGGAGAATATTTTTCACACTCGATGCCACATTCAAGGCAAGGTATGTAGTATGACCATTGATGGTGGTAGCTGTACTAATGTAGCTAGTATTATGTTGGTGGAAAAGCTAGGTTTGGCTACAACTAAACATCCAACTCCATACAAGTTGCAATGGCTAAATGATGGAGGTGAGCTGAAAGTGATGTGATCCGGCTCGGTTGATTGAGTCGATTCACTTGATTGCCCGATCGTCGACGAGAAGTTTGTTCGATTTTGTAGATAGATGGAGTTAGATGATTTTTTATAGCGGAAGTTGAGAAAATGGGTTCAAAAGATGGTTTGGATAGATGTTTGATAGGCTCGGTGAAATAAATAAATATTGTTTATAATTGAATAGTTCAAATGGAATAGAAAAATAGAACTCAAGCGAAGAACGATTCAATACTATATGAAGTATTGCCCCGGGACTTATATTGCTCAAGGTGGATTAAATGGATTGTCGAAGATGGACCTTGACCCGTTACCTATAGAGAGGTAGGAACCAAAGGTATAAAAAGGTGGATGAACGCCACACCAGGATGGTGATAAGTTCAAGAAGTCGGGTTGACGCCACTAGCGAGCTAGATAAGTCAGAACGAGACTCGTACGAAATAGGATAGGAGGAAACCTCACAATCAAGTTTTCAATAATCAAATTCTGTAACCTTTTACAATAAACAAGTAAGGTATTTATAAGCCTAAAATGCCTATTGATATTCGGCATCTATGTTGTTCACACTAACTTAAATTCTGTTCACACAGGTATTTAACATGTTCACACAAATAGCATTAAAATCCAGTTCATGCTTGAAGATGGTACATGAATTGGCCGAACCATCATGATGCTTCACTTGATGCATTCATGCATCCTTAGCCTTGAAGAATCTCCATAATTCCATGAATGTGCAGCTCTTTAATGATCCTACATCTCCCTTGGCTGAATGAGGCATTAATGTGCCTAAAATACTTGAATGGTCATCTTGAAAATGCATGAATCATGCATGAAACGTCCCATGTATTTTCCCCCCATAAATATGATCCATGAATCTTCAAATACATGAACTTTTAGCAACTCCCTCTTGCATGAACGTCCCAAATGCATGTGCTCCTTTAAATGCCATCCATTGAACCTCAATTGTGCATGCACACTCCCATACATTGAACATATCATGCATGAACCTTGTTTAATTACTCTCCAAATTTAGCTCACCTACAAAAACACATGAACCAAAATTAAATCACATAAAATTTAGCTGAACAAACATTAATATAATTTAGACACACTAATTAAACATAAATTAAATTAGACAAATTTAATAAAGTCTTAACAAGACATATTAAATTCGGCCAAGACACATTTAAAACATGTAATAAGTCAAAACATAATTATGAGCTGTAGTAATTTAAGCTAAATTAATAAATTACTTAATTTATTCAGACATTAAAATAAATGAGTTGAAATAAACTTATGCCAAGCTCAAACGAGCTAAAGTAAGCTAAATTAAGCTCATGTGAGCTAAATCGAGCTGGGAAAAACTAAGATTGAGCTTGTTGAGCTGAGATTGAGCTTCATCTTGCACTTGGGGCCCTCGTGTTTAGGCCAATCATGATAGCAACGAGTGGTGCCACAACATGATGCGATTGAGATCACATCATACCCTCCCTCTTGAAGACGATTTGTCCTCAAATCGGGCCATTTTCTCAAAAAAATTTTACATCGTCACCAGCCCCTTTGTCGATGGAGTTGACATAGTTGCTCCCAAAAACCTGCAAATCAGACATGCCTTGAGTAGGACACAATTTATGTTTATACCCTCCCTCTTTAGGAGGGAACCACTTCGAAGTGTCACCTACACAAAATTAAATAGATTAGTGACACCATGGTTTATAAGTTCAAAAAGGTCTTCTTAAGATCTTATGCAAAAATTGCACCAATGAACCAGTGCCGGGATTAAAAATAAAAACCGTTCTTACCTTTTTCTCCAATGGACACAAACCTAAATCACAAGTCAGTCGAAAAGCATAATCTCGAAAATCAAAATTGCAAAATCCAAACCCTTTTAACAAGAACAAAGAATAATAATCTCCGGGGTCAAAAACAAAGCTTCCTCTTGCTTGGCTTGACGTTAACTTAGGAATGTATATCCCGGGTTTAAAAACGCGATTTTCATTGATCGTTTCGCAACGCAACAAAAATTTCTTCTTCACCAAGACTTCACACATGTCAAGCAAATAGGAGTTAGGCATACATACATTTGAGCAATCAAACCCTTCATATTTCATTCGCACACGTAAACAAGAAAAGTTCACACCACAATTTAGATAATTCACATGATCATCACAAACACACAGATTAGATGTCAACTTTTCATCACACAATCCCAAATTTTGTTCGGGCTTACCTTGACTTACTTCTTGATCAATCTTGACAATGATAGGCTCATGAGCAGAAAGATATTTCACATTACTATGTAAAACACATTTATCAACAATCAAATTATGATTTCCAATCAGATCAAGATGAAAAACTTTCTCACAAACTAAGTCTTTGCTAATCTCGTCATCAAGAATCAAGTAAGATTGGGAAGACTCAAATACAGTAGATCCCTTACATGGCTTACCTTTAAGCACTTGTGGACTAGGGTCATCTACGATCTTACCTTTCTCGACTAATCGAAATCGTTTCTCCTTAGAAAAATATTGAAGTTGAAATTGATCGATGGGATTTTGAGAAACCTGAAAAGTAGAAACAAAACAAGGAAAATTCATAGGATGGTTAGTAACAACACTCCTTTCTTCTTCACTCTCGTTTCTTCCTTCAATCTCACTCTCTTTTTCGGTTTCCTTTTCTTTTTCGCACTCGTTTTTATTTTCAATCTCATTTTCAATTTTCTTTTCTATCTCACACTCATCCTCTTTTTCTTTCATTTCTTTTTCTTTTTCATTTTCTCGCTCACACTCTTTTTCTTTCTCACATGATGTTTCGATTTCATTACAAAAGTATAAATCATCAAAAAGAGAAACCTTTTGTTGAGAATAAGAAAAGGGTTCTTCACACAAATGGCAATCTTCTCTTTGTGATAGATCTTCCGTAGCCGAGTACTTTGACACTCTTGAAGCACGTTCGCCTCTTCGTAAATAATCCTTTGTAGATGAATAAATTGAGGCACTTGTAGAGACACGTTTACTTTTTCGTTTATCATCTCGGAAGGACTCAAACTCGGAGTTTGCTACTCTTGGTCTCGAACGCCTTGTTGAATAAACGTCTTGATAAGAGTTTCTTGTCGAGTAGTGTCGTCGGGATGATCTTAACTCCGTCTCATGACTCGATGAAATTTGCTTTTGTTGGGCTCTTGTCTCTATTCGATCCAATCTATCATGCAATTTATCAAAATTTGATTTCACAATTCTACGTATCTCTTGCTTCAAATATTGGAAATCTGATTCGGAAAATTCTTGTGACATTTTTTTTTAAAAAAAAATGATTAAAATAAAATAGAAAGTAAATACCTCACCACAAAAATCTCACGTTTCACTCACAATGAAAATTGGATAACACTCCACTCGTGTTTACACTCTTTAATGGCTTTTTCTTTGATGTAAAACACACGTGCCTTTTACCTCTCGACCTCGTCTCACAATTTCGTAATTCGTCTCGATAGACTTAATTTGCTACTTGAGGGTCGGTTTCAAAATAGGTTACAAAGGAATGATGTGGGTGTAGGGTAGGCTAAACAAAAATAAAATCAAGGCTAAGTGTGGCGTTGGGATGGGTAAATAATGGTAGGAAGGGAAACTTGATGATCGGAGCAAATAAGAGAGAAAAAAATAAAAATAAAAACTCACAAGACTTTTCACTTTTTTTTAACTTGATTTTTTTTTTGGTCACCTTTTTTTTTTGCTCGATTTTTTTTTCACTTTTTTTTTTGAATTTTTTTTTTCAATCAATTTTTTTTTTCGAAATTTTCTTATTTTTTTTGTTACTCCAATACAATAGTAAGCTAAATACAAGGGAACAAATTAAATTACAACTCAAAATTTTTTTTTTTTTCACGTTTCGAACCTACTTGCGGCCTAATACGAACATCGGCGCTCCTCGTTTTAGTAGCTCTGATACCAAATGATGTGATCCGGCTCGGTTGATTGAGTCGATTCACTTGATTGCCCGATCGTCGACGAGAAGTTTGTTCGATTTTGTAGATAGATGGAGTTAGATGATTTTTTATAGCGGAAGTTGAGAAAATGGGTTCAAAAGATGGTTTGGATAGATGTTTGATAGGCTCGGTGAAATAAATAAATATTGTTTATAATTGAATAGTTCAAATGGAATAGAAAAATAGAACTCAAGCGAAGAACGATTCAATACTATATGAAGTATTGCCCCGGGACTTATATTGCTCAAGGTGGATTAAATGGATTGTCGAAGATGGACCTTGACCCGTTACCTATAGAGAGGTAGGAACCAAAGGTATAAAAAGGTGGATGAACGCCACACCAGGATGGTGATAAGTTCAAGAAGTCGGGTTGACGCCACTAGCGAGCTAGATAAGTCAGAACGAGACTCGTACGAAATAGGATAGGAGGAAACCTCACAATCAAGTTTTCAATAATCAAATTCTGTAACCTTTTACAATAAACAAGTAAGGTATTTATAAGCCTAAAATGCCTATTGATATTCGGCATCTATGTTGTTCACACTAACTTAAATTCTGTTCACACAGGTATTTAACATGTTCACACAAATAGCATTAAAATCCAGTTCATGCTTGAAGATGGTACATGAATTGGCCGAACCATCATGATGCTTCACTTGATGCATTCATGCATCCTTAGCCTTGAAGAATCTCCATAATTCCATGAATGTGCAGCTCTTTAATGATCCTACATCTCCCTTGGCTGAATGAGGCATTAATGTGCCTAAAATACTTGAATGGTCATCTTGAAAATGCATGAATCATGCATGAAACGTCCCATGTATTTTCCCCCCATAAATATGATCCATGAATCTTCAAATACATGAACTTTTAGCAACTCCCTCTTGCATGAACGTCCCAAATGCATGTGCTCCTTTAAATGCCATCCATTGAACCTCAATTGTGCATGCACACTCCCATACATTGAACCTATCATGCATGAACCTTGTTTAATTACTCTCCAAATTTAGCTCACCTACAAAAACACATGAACCAAAATTAAATCACATAAAATTTAGCTGAACAAACATTAATATAATTTAGACACACTAATTAAACATAAATTAAATTAGACAAATTTAATAAAGTCTTAACAAGACATATTAAATTCGGCCAAGACACATTTAAAACATGTAATAAGTCAAAACATAATTATGAGCTGTAGTAATTTAAGCTAAATTAATAAATTACTTAATTTATTCAGACATTAAAATAAATGAGTTGAAATAAACTTATGCCAAGCTCAAACGAGCTAAAGTAAGCTAAATTAAGCTCATGTGAGCTAAATCGAGCTGGGAAAAACTAAGATTGAGCTTGTTGAGCTGAGATTGAGCTTCATCTTGCACTTGGGGCCCTCGTGTTTAGGCCAATCATGATAGCAACGAGTGGTGCCACAACATGATGCGATTGAGATCACATCAGAAAGTAACAAAACAAGTTGTTGTGGCATTTTCTATTGGAAAGTACCAAGATGAAGTGGTGTGCGATGTAGTTCCTATGCATGCGGGACATCTACTTTTGGGACGTCCATGGCAGTTTGATAGGCGCGTGATCTATGATGGTTATACAAATCGCTATACATTCAAGCATCGAGGCAAGAATGTAACTTTAGCGCCATTGACTCCAAAGCAAGTGTACCAAGATCAATTGAAGTTGAAGGAAAAGATTGAAAAAGAGAGAGACAAGAAAAATGAAAAAAGAAAGAAAAAATTGAGGGAGTGGAGGTAAAAGTACGAGAGGAACAAGAAAGTCAAAAAGAAATTGAGAGTGGTAAAATGAGCGTATTTGCGAGAGAAAAAGAGATAAGAAAATCATTGTTGTTGCATCAACCCGTACTTGTACTTATGTACAAGGAATGCTTATTTGATGCTAACGAACTTGATAATTCTTTACCTTTGTCTATTGTTTCATTGCTTCAGGAATTCAAAGACGTTTTCCCGGAAGATGTGCCAAGTGGATTGCCTCCTTTTCGAGGTATTGAACACCAAATAGACTTTATTCCCGGAGCTACAATTCCAAATCGACCAGCTTATCGAAGCAACCCAGATGAAACTAAAGAGTTGCAACGACAAGTGGCGGAATTAATGGAAAAAGGCTATATACGGGAGAGTTTAAGTCCATGTGCGGTTCCCGTTCTGTTGGTGCCTAAAAAAGATGGTTCATGGAGGATGTGCGTAGATTGCCGAGCTATCAACAAAATTACCGTCAAATACCGACATCCCATTCCTAGACTTGATGATATGTTAGACGAGCTTAGTGGAGCAAAATTGTTCTCTAAGATTGATCTAAAAAGCTGGTATCATCAAATTCGTATGCGGGAGGGGGACGAGTGGAAGACTGCGTTTAAGACTAAATACGGTTTGTATGAGTGGTTAGTGATGCCTTTTGGCCTCACCAATGCACCGAGTACTTTCATGAGGTTGATGAACCACATTTTGAGGTCTTTCATTGGTCGATTTTGCGTAGTTTATTTTGACGATATTTTAATTTACAGCAAATCATTAACTGAACATCTTGAACATTTGCATGCTATTTTGAAGGTTTTACGAAAGGAAGTATTATATGCAAACCTTAAGAAATGTAACTTTTGTACTGACAAAGTTGTTTTTCTAGGTTTTGTTGTAAGTGCGAATGGACTAGAGGTTGATACAAACTCGTCTCGTGATGTTTTGAGTCGTATGTGTTGCCCAATCGTGAATTGAGTAAGGATGGATTCGTTTCGGTTTTAAAATGAAACAAAATAAAGATAATGGCTACAAACAAAGGTAATAAACAAAATAAAGTGGAAACAACAACAAATTAATTGGCTAAGACCGAAAATGAACCAACAATAACGAATTGTTGACCCGAATCTCAAAATGGTCTTTAGGTGTTTTCGGTTAAAGGAAACAGGAAAGGAACCTTGACCCACTATCAACTGTGATAGGAACCAAAGGTATATTGAACGCCACACCAAAGGTGATAAGTTTAGCAACAAAGAAAAGATGGACGCCACAAGCTATGCTTGATAAGTCAAATCAATTTCGAAAAAACAAAGAGAATTGGATAGCTCACAATTCAAATATTTCATCTATATTCAGCAAAAAGTTGTTCCCTCTATGGCTGATTACATCTATTTATAATGCTAGAACAAGGTAACCGAATGGTCAAAAACATCCACTTAATGTGCCATAAAAAACTGATGTCTTTTCTTATTCTTTGAACCAAATAACTCCTTCCATAAAATCACTTTAATTCAGCTGATTTGAATGTCTTTAATGGCTTAGAAAATGACTCTTGAGTTGTCCTTGGCTAGTTGAATAGACACCATCTCTTACCAGCTCCTTAATGACATTCAAAGGCTTGATTAATTTCTCTTAAAAGCTCCAAAAATGGCTGGAAGTGGAAGAGTTGCTGCTGAATCTTAAAGGGCATAAAATGCTCTTTAAAAACTCTTTTAATGATCTTTAAGCTCCTTTTTTAACAGCCCCTTTAATTGTAACTCAAAAGACCTTGAACAGCCACTTATTAAATGTGTAACAGCCTTGAATTGTAACCACTATAAGCTAAAAAGTCACCTGCAATAAACACATTAAAATGAGTTTATTAAACACATTAAAACACTTATTAATCATAACACATATTAAACTTACTTAAATAAATGAACTAAAACATATATGCAATAATTATTCCAGCAACTAGTTTAATTAAAGAAGCATAATTTAAAGAACTTAATTTATGCATCAATAAATAATCCTAGGAACTAGATCAATTAAGAAGCATCTTATTTAATAAAGTTCAATAACTAACTCATGTATTAAAACTTTAAGATAAGTTAAATTAATTGATCAGCAACTTATTTATTAAACTAAAACAAGTTAATCAAATTCAGCTTGCAATAAATTGCAAGTATCGCCTTTTGAACGGTTTGAAGCACGACTATCAAATCCGGCCACTCCCTCTTCCCAAGCTCGTTCCACATAGCTTGCTATTGCATTTCAAAATCTCTTAGCTCGTGATCGAGTTATTGGTCCTCGTGGCAGCTCAATGGATTCGGTAGTAATTTCCCGGGCTAAGGTTGCATCATTCCCCCTCTTCGAGGCGATTTGCTCCCAAATCGTCACCTACATCGAAAAGAGATAAATCAGAAACATTAAAAGTAGCACTAACCCATACTCACCAGGTAAATCTAACTTATAAGCGTTATCATTAATTCTCTCCAAGACTTGAAAAGGTCCATCTCCTCGTGGTAATAATTTGGATCGCCTTTGAACGGGAAATCTCTCCTTGCGCATGTGAATCCAAACCCAATCACCAGGTTCAAATATTACTTGTTTACGGCCCTTGTTAACTTGATGTGCATATTGCTCCGTTCTTCGTTCAATATTATCCCTAACTCGCTGATGTAATTGTTTCACAAAATCTGCCTTTTTCTTTCCATCTACATGCACCAATTTATCAAAAGGTAAAGGCAATAAATCCAATGGAGTTAAGGGATTAAATCCATACACTACCTCAAATGGTGAAAACTTGGTAGCTGAATGTACCGATCGATTGTATGCAAATTCAATGTGAGGTAGACACACCTCCCAAGTTTTTAAATTCTTACGTATAATGGCCCGCAGTAGTGTTGACAGAACTCTATTAACAACCTCTGTTTGGCCATCAGTTTGGGGATGACTTGTTGTGGAAAATAATAGCTTAGTTCCAATCTTTCCCCATAAAGTCCTCCAAAAGTGGCTGAGAAATTTAGTGTCTCGATCCGAAATAATGGTTCTTGGAATTCCATGCAATTGTACAATCTCCCTAAAAAATAGATTGGCAACATTTAAAGCATCGTCAGTTTTGTTACATGCAATGAAATGAGCCATTTTTGAAAACCGATCAACTACAACAAACACAGAATCTTTGCCATTCTTTGTTCTAGGAAGACCCAAAACAAAGTCCATAGAAATATCCATCCATCGCATTTCTGGAATCGGTAATGGAGTATAGAGTCCATGTGGCTAGACCCTTGATTTCGCCTTCTTGCAAACAATACAGCGATTGCACACTTTAGCCACATCTCGTTTCATCTTTGCCCAATAAAAGTGTTCTTGAAGAACGGCCAAAGTTTTGGCAATACCAAAATGTCCCATTAAACCCCCACTATGTGCTTCATGAACCAGCAAATTTCTAGTTGATCCTTGGGGTATGCACAACTTATTTTCTCGAAATAGGAATCCATCTTGCTGATAGTACCTGTCATACGCACCTTGCACACATAACTTGTAAACTTCTCCAAAATCAGAATAATCAGCATATAATTCCTTTAAATAAGCAAAACCAAGTAACTTAACATCCAAATAATTTAAAAGAGCATACCTTCGCGATAAAGCATCTGCAACGATATTTTCCTTACCTTGCTTATACTTAATCACATATGGAAAGGATTCTAAGAATTCTACCCATTTTGCATGTCGTTTGTTAAGCTTAGTTTGCCCTCTCAAATGCTTCAAAGCCTCATGGTCCGTGTGTATAACGAACTCCTTAGGCCAAAGGTAATGCTGCCATGTTTCTAATGCACGTATCAATGCGTACATTTCTTTGTCATATGTGGGATAATTGAGCGTAGCTCCATTAAGTTTCTCGCTAAAATAAGCCACCGGTCGCCCATCTTGCGTTAAAACCGCACCTATTCCTATTCCAGAAGCATCACATTCTACCTCGAAAATTTTGTTAAAATTCGACAAACATAAAAGTGGAGCATTAGTCAAGCAATCTTTGATTTTAACAAAAGCAGATTCTTGTTCATCAGACCAAATAAAAGGTGAATTTTTTTTGATAATACCGGTTAATGGGGCAGCAAGAGTGCTAAAATTCGGTACAAACCTCCTATAGAAGCTTGCAAGGCCATGAAAGCTTCTAACTTGGCTGATGTTATTTGGTCGTGGCCATTCTTGTATTGCTTTAATCTTCTCTTGGTCCACCTCTAATCCATTCGCACTTACAACAAAACCTAGAAAAACAACTTTGTCAGTACAAAAGTTACATTTCTTAAGGTTTCCATACAATACTTCCTTTCGTAAAACCTTCAAAATAGCATGCAAATGTTCAAGATGTTCAGTTAATGATTTGCTGTAAATTAAAATATCGTCAAAATAAACTACGCAAAATCGACCAATGAAAGACCTCAAAATGTGGTTCATCAACCTCATGAAAGTACTCGGTGCATTGGTGAGGCCAAAAGGCATCACTAACCACTCATACAAACCGTATTTAGTCTTAAACGCAGTCTTCCACTCATCCCCCTCCCGCATACGAATTTGATGATACCAGCTTTTTAGATCAATCTTAGAGAACAATTTTGCTCCACTAAGCTCGTCTAACATATCATCAAGTCTAGGAATGGGATGTCGGTATTTGACGGTAATTTTGTTGATAGCTCGGCAATCTATGCACATCCTCCATGAACCATCTTTTTTAGGCACCAACAGAACGGGAACCGCACATGGACTTAAACTCTCCTGTATATAGCCTTTTTCCATTAATTTCGCCACTTGTCGTTGCAACTCTTTAGTTTCCTCTGGGTTGCTTCGATAAGCTGGTCGATTTGGAATTGTAGCTCCGGGAATAAAGTCTATTTGGTGTTCAATACCTCGAAAAGGAGGCAATCCACTTGGCACATCTTCCAGGAAAACGTCTTTGAATTCCTGAAGCAATGAAACAATAGACAAAGGTAAAGAATTATCAAGTTCGTTAGCATCAAATAAGCATTCCTTGTACATAAGTACAAGTACGGGTTGATGCAACAACAATGATTTTCTTATCTCTTTTTCTCTCGCAAATACGCTCATTTTACCACTCTCAATTTCTTTTTGACTTTCTTGTTCCTCTCGTACTTTTACCTCCACTCCCTCAATTTTTTCTTTCTTTTTTTCATTTTTCTTGTCTCTCTCTTTTTCAATCTTTTCCTTCAACTTCAATTGATCTTGGTACACTTGCTTTGGAGTCAATGGCGCTAAAGTTACATTCTTGCCTCGATGCTTGAATGTATAGCGATTTGTATAACCATCATAGATCACGCGCCTATCAAACTGCCATGGACGTCCCAAAAGTAGATGTCCCGCATGCATAGGAACTACATCGCACACCACTTCATCTTGGTACTTTCCAATAGAAAATGCCACCACAGCTTGTTTTGTTACTTTCAGCTCACCTCCATCATTTAGCCATTGCAACTTGTATGGAGTTGGATGTTTAGTTGTAGCCAAACCTAGCTTTTCCACCAACATAATACTAGCTACATTAGTAAGCTACCACCATCAATGATCATACTACATACCTTGCCTTGAATGTGGCATCGAGTATGAAAAATATTCTCCCTTTGTTGATCAGTTTCAACACTTTGAATACTGAGGCTACGCTTCACCACAAGAATTTCTCCTTCAACGGGTAACTCTAAATCTTCATCATCGGATGGCATTTTAGGTTCATTTTCATCCTCTTCCTCCGACTCAACTTCTCCATCAGCTCTTATCACCATAATTCGTCGATTGGGACATTGACTAGCTATGTGCCCTCGGCCTTGACACTTGAAACATCTTATGTCTCTCGTGCGATTTGGCGCTTGCTCATTTTTATTTTGACTTGTCTCTCCAATGGGTTGATTTGATTTAACTGCTACAGTCGGCTCTTTTGTTCTAACAGGGGGTTTGTTGACTCCTTGATTCCATTTGTTGGTTGAAGAATTGGCATAGGGTCTACTAACTCCTTTTCGCTTAAGTTGCTTTTCAACCTTAATCGCCATGTGAACCATGTCCATCACTTCAACATAGTGTTGTAGTTCAACTATGTTGGCAATGTCACGGTTTAAACCCGCAAGGAACCTAGCCATGGTTGCCTCTCGATCCTCCTCGATATCAGCTCAAATCATCGCTATCTCCATCTCCTTATAATAATCTTCAACACTTCTATTTCCTTGAGTAAGGTTTTGAAGTCGTTGATAAAGATCTCGATGGTAGTATGATGGAATAAATCTTTTCCGCATGACTGATTTCATTTCTCCCCAAGTAGAGATGGGTCTTTCACCATTTCGTCGTCGACTAGTTACAAGCTGGTCCCACCACACTATGGCATAATCAGAAAACTCAATTGCCGCGAGTTTCACCTTTTTACTCTCCGAATAGTTGTGGCAATCAAAAACAAGCTCAATCTTCTTTTCCCACTCCAAATAAGCTTCAGGGTCATTCTTACCTTGGAATGGTGGAATTGTCATCTTGATATTCTTAAGATTGTCATCTGGTCGTTCACGATCTCTAGGACCTCATTGTCGTTGACGGCCTCGACGTCGTACACTTTGGGCAGATGAGTGATCACTTTCTTATCCACTTGCTTCATAAGGATCTTGAATTGGACGTTCTCGCTCTTGTCTTGCATCTTCCGGAGTCATCTCACGTTGTTCTCGTCTCTCGACTCGATATAATCGATCTTCAATTGGTTCAAGTTTTCTATCAAATAATCGCTCCATCTCTCGCATAATTGCTTGAAGGGTAAGATCTGGCACTCCTCCTCCAACATTTCTTACGGGACGGAACCCTCCTTCCACATTTTGATTTCTTTCCAGACTTCGTGACATATTTTTTTTAAAATGAACTCACAACAAAGAATCTCACTATCCACTCACAAAGAAATCTCACTTCCTTGGCTTTTATACTCTCGAATAAACTCACCACTCTCTTGCCTCTTTCCACTCACTCCTCCTCTCTAAGTTCTTAGGAATTATTTAAACTTAAAAAGCAGTTGTTGTGGGTCGGCTTACAACCTTGATGTTTGGGCTTGGTAAGAATATTGTAGGACAAAGGAAAGTAGGCTTGAATCAAGAAATGAAAGGTTGGATGTGGCGAAATAGTAGAAGGTAGTAATAACTATAATTTGGGCAGCAAACAACAACAAAATTTCCAAACTAGCTTCTTCTTCTTTTTTCACAAAAATTTTTTTTCACGAATTTTTTTTCAACTTGATATCCAATCTCTTGAGTTTGAATGGAAATTTTTTTTTTTCACAATGTCAATTCTTACTCCAAATTCGCTAGCTCTGATACCAATTTGATACGAACTCGTCTCGTGATGTTTTGAGTCGTATGTGTTGCCCAATCGTGAATTGAGTAAGGATGGATTCGTTTCGGTTTTAAAATGAAACAAAATAGAAATAATGGCTTCAAACAAAGGTAATAAACAAAATAAAGAGGAAACAATAACAAATTAATTGGCTAAGACCGAAAATGAACCAACAATAACGAATTGTTGACCCGAATCTCAAAATGGTCTTTACGTGTTTTCGGTTAAAGGAAACAGGAAAGGAACCTTGACCCACTATCAACTGTGATAGGAACCAAAGGTATATTGAACGCCACACCAAAGGTGATAAGTTCAGCAACAAAGAAAAGATGGACGCCACAAGCTATGCTTGATAAGTCAAATCAATTTTGAAAGAACAAAGAGAATTGGATAGCTCACAATTCAAATATTTCATCTATATTCAGCAAAAAGTTGTTCCCTCTATGGCTGATTACATCTATTTATAATGCTAGAACAAGGTAACCGAATGGTCAAAAACATCCACTTAATGTGCCATAAAAAACTGATGTCTTTTCTTATTCTTTGAACCAAATAACTCCTTCCATAAAATCACTTTAATTCAGCTGATTTGAATGTCTTTAATGGCTTAGAAAATGACTCTTGAGTTGTCCTTGGCTAGTTAAATAGACACCATCTCTTACCAGCTCCTTAATGACATTTAAAGGCTTGATTAATTTCTCTTAAAAGCTCCAAAAACGGCTAGAAGTGGAAGAGTTGCTGCTGAATTTTAAAGGGCATAAAATGCGCTTTAAAAACTCCTTTTAATGATCTTTAAGCTCCTTTTTTTAACAGCCCCTTTAATTGTAACTCAAAAGAACTTGAACAGCCACTTATTAAATGTGTAACAGCCTTGAATTGTAACCACTATAAGCTAAAAAGTCACCTGCAATAAACACATTAAAATGAGTTTATTAAACACATTAAAACACTTATTAATCATAACACATATTAAACTTACTTAAATAAATGAACTAAAACATATATGCAATAATTATTCCAGCAACTAGTTTAATTAAAGAAGCATAATTTAAAGAACTTAATTTATGCATCAATAAATAATCCTAGGAACTAGATCAATTAAGAAGCATCGTATTTAATAAAGTTCAATAACTAACTCATGTATTAAAACTTTAAGATAAGTTAAATTAATTGATCAGCAACTTATTTATTAAACTAAAACAAGTTAATTAAAAGAAACAAATTCAGCTTGCAATAAATTGCAAGTAACGCCTTTTGAACGGTTTGAAGCACGACTACCAAATCCGGCCACTCCCTCTTCTAATGTGATCCGGCCCGGGTTAATTGAGTCGTTTCACGTAATTGCTCGATCGTCGACGAGGAATAGTTGAGTTATCGGAAATAGGATGAAATAAGGCTAAAGATGCGGAAGCTTTCAAATGGTTTTAAAGGTTGGCTAATGATGTGATCCTGATCGCATCATGTAATGTCACAACCCAACGCCGTCGAGATTGGCCTAAACACGAGGGCCCCAAGTGCAAGATGAAGCTAATTTTTAGCTCATTTGAATTTCTTTTCGTGTGGTTCAACTCATTCGAGCTCAAGTTAGCTCATTCGTGCTCAAGTCAGCTCATTCAAGCTCAATTTAACTCGTTGAGCTCGTTATTAGCTCTTTAGCTCTTTTAATTTAATTTGCCGGAATAAATTAATTAGTTGAGTTAGTTATTTTAGCTCAAATAATTACTAAGTGTTTAAGTAAGAAATCTGGACATTTTAATTATGTTTGTTTATTGCATGTTTAATTTGTTTTAATTATTACCTAGCATAAATGTGTTTGCCTTATTACAATTACTTAATGTGTCTTATTGCTGATTTATTATGCCTAAGCTATTATTTAATGTTCAGCCAAATTTAATTAACTTGTCTAGGATGCTGAATTAAATGTGTCTTAGTTGCCGAATTTATTGATGTTTTTTCATTAGTTTCAGCCGAATTTATGAGCATATTTATTGATCAAATTGCTGCCAATTTAATTTGTCTTAAGATGCTGATTTTTAATGAGCAGATATTAATGACCGAATTTAATTATTTGGCTGCAGGTTTAATGGCTTGGACGGCAATTTAAGGAAGTGGATGTTGGCCGAATTTAATGTACAGCAAGACATGCATTAAAGATGCTGTTCTACATGCAAGGAACGGCATTAAAGGAGTTGTTTGTGCTTTTTCATGTGGCCATTTAATGGACGAAATTAAAGAAGCTGCTTGCTGATTTAATGTGCAGCAAAGACATGAATTGAATGAGATGTTCCCATGTATGGAACGGCATTTAAAGGGAAGCAAAACATGAATTAAATGAGATATTCACCATGCATGGACGGCATTAATGAAAGCATGCAAGGGGGGACGTTATTGAACAGCATTAAAGCTGGTATTGCTTCGGGTACATCAAAGAGCTGTTGTTTGGGGAATTTCCAAGTGACCATTTGGCCAAAGCATGTCTGTTGCTTAATTAACCAAGGTTGACGTTTCATACTCCCAAGAAGCATTTAGGAGCTGTTTTGTGTGCCCAAAACGTCAATAAAAATGGTCAAGCTGTTCAACTCACAAGGAGGCTTCATTAAGGTGCATTCAACTTCATTGGCCGAACCAAGACCCCTTATTCAGCTCACCAATACTTCCATTAATGTCCAGCTGAATGGATTACATCTAGAAGCTGTCCAATTGACTTCTTCATGCATGAAGCTTCCCAAAAATGTCTTAGGAAGGTTGCTGGAAATTTCTAGTCTCTTTTGTTTTAATTTTGGCTGACCATTCAGCATCTTGTTAGTCCATTCGGCTACCTTAGGAATTTAGCTATAAATAGCTTGCTTTGTATTCGTTTTAAGGTTAGACAATATATTTTTAAAACTTATATGAAATTTGTTTACTTTGTGAGTTTGTTTTCAACTCTCATTGTTCTCCAAGGACTGGTTAGACTTATCAAGTAACCCTTGTGGCGTCAACCCGTTTTTGTATTTCGAACTTATCACTTTGCACCCAAAGTGTGGCGTTCAAGTTATACCGAGGTTCTTATCATCTTTGATAGTGGGTCAAGGTTCCATTTTATTCGTTTTCCATCCATACAACATTTAACCTTTCCTAAGTATTCGTATAAGTCCCGGGTTAACACACTTATATTGTGTTGGTTCAACTTGAATACTTGGTTTTCATTCACCTATCATGCTCAATACATTTCATAACCCCTTTTGAACTAAATTTGAGCCTTTATCTCTTCTTTCTTAACCTATTTCGTCCACCCTCGAGTATTACTCCAATTCACGATCGGGCACATCTACGACTCGACTCTCCTTCCCGAGCCGGGGCGTATCAGCTAAGGTGATGGTAAATTTATAAGGGTAGTAGGCTCGATTTAAGGATAAAAATAAGAAAATGGAAGTTGATAAATAAAGGCTCGATTTTGTAAAAAGATATTATAGTTGGGTAAAATCTAGGATAGTCGGTGGAATGGATAAATGAGCTTAAACACCAGAAACGATTCAACACTAAAAAGTGTCACCCCGATTTCTATTCGGTTCAAGGTGGGATTACGGAATTGTAGAAGGGTTGAACGCCACACCAAAGCAAGGTGATAAGTTCAAAAGAGAACGATAGATGCCACTAGCACGCTAGATAAGTCAGATCGAAACTCGTACGAATTTAGAGAGGAGAAAACTCACTCTTTGAACAAAGTTCATTCAAATGATCAAAAGTCAAAAGTCCTTTTACAATGAAAATGAACAACTATTTATAGTGTTCAACTAGGTAGCCGAATGGCCAAAACAAAGACTTAATGTCTAAGTAATTAATTAGGCTAGAAAATGCTAGAAAATTTTGGAAATAAAAAACTAAATTGCTGGAGCTAAATTCAGCTGAATTTGAAGCTCAAGGGACGATTTCTAGAAGAGCAAATGCACTTGGAGAAATGGAAGCAGCTAGGTTCAGCCAATTGAGCTTAAATGAGCTCATTAAAATGTAATTCTTGGCTGAAAAGAGACCAGCATTAAAGGTGAACGTGAACAGCCTTGAAGGTGTGAAAAAGGAGTTGGAAAAGTCTTTGGAAGTGTGAACAATGATCAGCCAAATGGTCCTTGGTGTGAACTCCAAATGTGAACGCATAGGTGCTGTTTTGGGAAGTGCATCGGCCAGCTTTTGGAGAATGAATTTAGTTGCTCTTCTTGGCTGAATAAACACCTTGAATTATCATAAAATGAGCCATATCCATGAATCCAACCATTCATGTATTCAGCCATTCATGTATACTCCCATACGTTGTATTGAACCATTCATGCACTTGGACTTTAATGCTCCTTCATGCATTCAGCCATCCTACAAGAAAAAACATGAACTAAATTAAGTGCAAATGTATATTCGGCTGAACTAAATGGTATTAAGACAAATTAAATATAATCCAGCCACCTAATTAAATTCGGCTAACACAACATAATTATAACATGTAATAAGTTGAAAAGTAATTAAGAGCTGTAACTAAATTAACTAATTAACTTAAATAATTAATTTATTCCAGCAAATAAAATTAATTTAGCTAAATGGAGCTTGAGGAGCTGAATTCAAGCTGAAATCAAGGGCATCCTTGGCCAGGGTCGTATCATTCCCCCTTCTTTAGAACGACTTGTCCTCAAGTCGAGCCGTTGGTTCACTCGATCATAGCTCCGCTTACTCATCTTTCCTCGATCAAACAGAATCGAACACAAATAAAATAAAACACCAAACTGTTTTGTTACATCTTCACCATACAAAGTCTCATCAAACGAAGGAATTATTTTAAATGAGTAATCACAAATCATCAAGAATTCATTTGAGCAAATATGTGGCCCAAGTACCATTTGGGTAGAACATTCATAATCCTTGCAAGAAGGTATTTTCCAAATTTCATACCCACAATCGATTGAACAAAGCTTTTTGCAAGTTATGATTTTACCACTTAATCGGCTTAAATCTTGCATAGTTAAGCTTAACAGTGGCCATTGATCTTTCACCTTTTCAACAAACTTGTCATCAAGGAGAATCTTACCAAAAATTTTCAAGAGACATGTGGACACATTCAACTTAATCCGTTCATCGATCAAGCAGATAAACTCCTCACCACAACTTATTGAACACAAATTTTTATCACAAACAGATGAATGCACAGTAAAACCTTGCAATGGAAATTGAACGATTGGTTCTTCCAAAATTCGGCCCATCTCGTTCACCAAGTATTGAAATTCATCAGTAGAGAATTCTTCTTGAGACATGATTTAATTACTAAAAAAATGATTAAAACAAAACAAAAATTAAATACCTCACCACAAAAATCTCACGTTTCACTCACAAAGAAAATTGGATAGCACACCACTCGTGTTTACGCTCGTTTAATGGCTTTTGATCGCTCTAATGTACTCACCACTCGTGCCTTTTTCCACTCGTCTCACTCTCGTGAATTCGTATTTTGTTTCAAGAAGACTTATTGTGGCTTAGAGGGTCAGCTTCAAATGGGTTACAAGGGATAACGTCGGGTGTAGGGTAGGCTAAACAAAGAAAAAAAAATCAAAGTATGTGTGGCATTTTTGGGGGGGTAGAAGGAATGGTAGAATGAATGGATGCTCAGAAGCAATAAGAAATAATAACAAAATAAAACTCACAAGACTTTTCACTTTTTTTTAATACTTCGAATTTTTTTTCAATTTTTTCGATTTTTTTTTCGAATTTCCTCTTCTTTTTTTTTGATTTTTTTGTTCAATTACAATATGCTGAAATACAAAGGGAAGAGAAAAGAGAAAAAAAATTACAACCTAAATTTTTTTTATTTTTCTTTCATGTTACGAACCTACTCCGAGCTTGATACGAATTGATGTGAGCTTGCCTACGAACCAAATGGAGAACGAACAAGAAGCCATTAAGCTGCCCATTGGTCCAATAACGTGAGCTAGAGCTAAACGATTCAAAGATGCTATTTTAGCAATGGTGGAACAGGTTGAGGAAAATGATAGCAAGGAGTTTAAAAACGAGCTGAACATATTCAACTTCTTTGAAGCTGAATTTCGTTCTAGCTAATTAATTTGATGACTGGAATTTAGACCATTTAAATAAACATTTAAATAAGTTTCATTACAACTTTTAAATATGTCTTAATTAATTTAAGTGTTTAATATGTCTTGATTTAGTTAAATTAAAGATGTCTTGATGTCATTTAGTTTGTCTAAATTATTACATGTTTTAAATTTGTCTAGCCGAATTTATGTGTTATGATTTGTTAATATTTAAGTTGTCTCAATGTTATTTAGGATGTTCACATTATATTTTAATTTAGTTCAGATGAATTTGCTTGAAATTAATTAAGTTCATGTTTATTTTTAGGTGCAGCCGAATTTGGAGATGAATTGGACAGATTCATGCATGGAGATTCAATGAATTTGAAGATGCATGTGCAGCTGAACTAATGCATTAAAAGCTGATTAATTTTGGTGTTCTTCAAGGCAACTATTCGGCCAAGAGTGATCAAGTTTTTCATCCTTTCAAGCTTGGACGATTCTCTTCCCAAGGGCATATAAAAGCTGTTCACACTATGTCTATTCGGTTCAGCCATGTTCACACTTCAAAGCTCTTCCTTGGTCTCTATTCAGCCGAACCTTGATGCAAGCATATACATGAATTTAAGCTGAATTTTTGTTCAATTTTTGCTTAGAAATTAAGTCTAGAATATGTCCATTCGGCTACTAGACATTAGACTATAAATAGTTGCTCAATTTCTTGTAAAAGGACTTTTGACAAATTTTTGAATGAAATATCATTTTTAGTGAGGCAATTCACTATCTTTATTCTCCAAAGCTCTAATTGACTTATCTTCAACAAGTGGCATCAATCTGACTTTGTTTCGAACTTATCACCATTGGTGTGTGATACGGCCACGCCTCGGGCACACTTTTGGACCAGCTCCCTAAGCATTGCTTGCAAATCCATGCAAGCTGAAATAGTTCAATTCCTTTTCGTTGAGCTCCGTTTAGCTCGTTTCCAGCTCACTCGAGCTCAAGTCAGCTCAATCGAGCTCAATTTAGCTACAATTCAGCTCATTTATTTTATTGGTTGAATAATTAGAGTATTTATTAACTTAGTTTAAGTTATTACAGCTCATAATTATGTTTTGATTTATTTCATGTTTTTAAAGTTGTCTTAGCCGAATTTAATATGTTTAGCTTAAGACTTTATTAAATCTGTCCAGCCGAATTTATGTGTCATGTTTATTAATATTCAAGTTGTCACAATGTTAATTAGGATGTTCACATTATGTTTTAATTAACTTCATTTGTCTTATGTAGGTGCACCCGAATTTGAAGATACATTGGGCAGATTCATGCATGTAGATTCAATGAATGTGAAGGTACATCCCTTTGGACGGCACATGCATGTAAGGAATTAATGCAAGGTGCATGCATAGAAAGGTTCAATGGACGGCAATCAAGAGGCATTTGCATGTTCATGATGGTCATTCATGTATTTGAAGATTCATGGATCAAATTAATGATGGACCATGCATTGGACGGTTCATGTATTGATCATGTGTTCACACCTTGTGTTCACACCATGATGACCATTCAGTTGGATGTTCACACACAAGAGTCTACTCAAGCTCCTTGTTCACACCAAGTTTGATCCTTCATGAAGCCTCATTTAATTAAGCCACTCATGGTGAAACAACATGAATTAAAGGCTCCATTAAAGGAGTTAGCCAAATCTAGCCATGCATGCATGAAGAACATTTATCCAAGTACATCAATGCATATTCATGAAGCTAACCACTCACCTCCCATTAGGCCGAACATGGACAAGAACATCATTGGACATTTTTCTAGAAGTTTCATGTTTTAATTAGGTACATTACTTAATTGTTAAGTTCATGAATGGACTATTCGGCTAGCATAAGATACTAGTATATATAGTTGGTTATTTTCAATTGTAAGGGACTTTTTGCCATTTTGATAATATATTGAAGATTTGTGAGATTTTCTTCTCTCAATTTCGTCAAAGACTCGTTGGCTTATCTACTAGTTAGTGGCGTCAACCTTGCTCTTTGCAAAACTCGAACTTATCACTTTTAACCCAAAGTGTGGCGTTCATTTGATACCGAGGTTCCTATCTTTGATAGATAGTGGGTCGAGGTCCTTTTTCATCCGTTTCATCCACCTTAAAGACATATAAGATTCGGGTCAACATTTTCCTTAGTGTTGGTTCATTCTTGTTTTTAAGCCTTTCTTTCCATTTCACCTTAAACCGAAAAATTCCCTACCTTTAATATTTGTTTTTCCTTCTTCTTAGCCGAAATACCTTACCAACCAATTCCTTTTTAACCTTAAATGAACCATAAACATCTTCATTGACAAATATAACTCTTTGATTCAAGACGAACAAAACTTCATCGTTTGGACGATCGGGCAACGAAAATGACTCGGATTCATCAACGGGGCCGGGGCGTATCAGTGTGGCATTCTTCATACCGTAGGTTCCTATTTTGCTAAATAGAGGGTCTCCGTTTTATCCCAAATCCTTTCTTTCTTTGAAACCTTAAGCCTCGGGTCCTTATTTGCTAATAAGGGTTCGACTTGTTTTCATTGAAATATCCAGCAAACAACACTCCATCAAACTCCCTTGTTTCCCAAATCCATTTAATTTTAAACACCAAGACTTGAATTTATTTCAAGGCTAACACTACCTAATTTCGATCGGGAAATATTACGACTCGTTATTTCATACGAAACGAGCTCGTATCACGAATGTCGGCACTCCTCATTTTAGTAGCTCTGATACCAGATGATGTGATCCGGCCCGGGTTAATTGAGTCGTGATACGAGTCATAAAGGCCCAATCCAAGTTCAAGAACGTGCTGGGCTCAAATTGCCACAAGGCCCAATAACAAGATCAAAGGCCCGACAAATGCGGTCCAAACTAAATGGGACCATTCAAGAGCTTGTTAGCAAGGCCTTAGATGCATACACGAGAGAACAAGAAAATCAAGATTCACTTTCTTGTTTTCAAGAAAATCAAGAAATCGAATCTTGGCCCAATTTTGCTGTTCGAAGAGATTTCAAGAATCAAGAAAATCAAGATTTCAAATCTTGGAAATCTTGGTCCAAGAAACCAAATCTTGCAGCCAAAACGCATTGGATCTCCATTACAAGCGTCAACGACCCAATTTTGGTAGGAGATGGATCACGAGCCCAAATTCTTGAAAGCGAGGCCCAATAACCAAAATCCAGCCCAATCAAGAATTTTTTTCATACTTAGTTGAAAATCAGGCCAAAATGTCAAAGGGCCCAATTCGTAAACATCCTACTTGTTTAATTTAATTTTTTAATCTTTAGGAGCATTACATGTAAAATTCGGCCCAAAACAGCCCATATAAGTGCATGGCCGAATTTACCTTGTTATTTTATTAATTAGGTTTAATTTTTATTAGTTACTTGTGAGATTAGGATTTGTTGGAGGCCTATATAAGTATTGGCCAGCCACCCTTTGTAAACACATCTTATTATTATTTTTTCTATCAAATTTCAGATTTGTTGAGTGCAGAATTTTCTTTGGGGTTTTCTCCAAGAATTCTCTCTTGAGTTTTCTTTAGAAGTTGTTTTAACAATCTTTTGATTGTGGGAGCCATCTTCAACCTTCTTCTTGCCATCGATATTCTTTGGAGGGGAGATTAGAGCCGTTTGAAGGAATTTGTGAATTCTTTCGGGAATTCAAGGGTTCTTAGGACTTTTCTTTATTTCTTGCTGTTTCGATTTGTTTCTTTATTCCTACTTGTGCCGATTCATCATCTAATATTTTGCTGTTCTTGTTTGTGTTTCAGCCTTGATTCAAACTCCAAGAACTCTTCATTTAATCGGTTCTTTTATTGGCCACATATAATCGACTCAAAATTCCCCAAAATTTAGGGTTCTTGCCGTTTTCTATTTCTTCTTGTTGGGTGAAATTCGGCTGCTGAAATTTGGGCAATTCATATTGGGTGTTCAATTGGACCGAATCGCAACTTAAATTCACTTCTTGAACTGTTCAATTTCACCTATTTCTTTCTTTTCTTTTTTTTTGCCGCCCAAATCCCTAATCTTCCAATTAAAAATCTGATAGTTTCAATCTACTTACTGTTTTGGTGTTCTTGGCAGATTCGGCTTGTGGGAGTTCATTCTTGGGAATCAATTTCGTGTTCTTGGTTTCAAGAAACCTCTTTCATAAGTGTTTCGTTCCTTGATTAGATTTTGCTGATTTTTAGGGTTCTTATTCCAGATGTTAATTTTTCCAGATTTAATCTCGTTCTTTGTTTGATTTCATATCTGTTCGTTTAGAGCTTTCGTAGGAGTTTCTCGTGACTTGGCAATTCGATCTTGGTCCGCGTGCATTCCTCTATCATTTGGTATCAGATTTTGGGCGTTTTGGGTGTTCTTGGTTGATTTCTAAACTGATCTCTATTTTTTAAAGCATAAACAGCAGTTTTACCCAGAAAAATTGTTCAAAAGAAATTCATTTGAGAGGGTAAACGTTGTCCGATTGATCTAAAATTTTACATACATATTTTTGGCACTGTGATTGAATAAAAAAAATTATTCCCGCAAAAAATCAATCAAAAAAGTCAAAAAAATCAAAAAATACGAAATTCAATTAAAATTTTAAAAAATATTCAGCGGGTTGAATTTGGTGCCCAAAATTTCCAGATCAAAAATTCAATATATAAGGACACTCCAGATTTAATTTCGTGATTTTTGGAGATTGGTAACACCTCGAACGAAGTTGTCAAGTTACTCCGCAGTTTTTTGGGTTTTCTGTTTTCAGCAATTTTTATTGATTCTTAGCTGTAGGTTTTCATTTGTTTACCTTTATTCTTCCTTTACGTCATCTAACACCTTCTTGTTTCTTGTGTTAGTAGGATTTAAACGTGTGCACAACTTCTTCCTCGGTGCAACACGAATCAATTGGTGTCTCGTCAGTTTTTGGCATCCTAGTGCAAATTAGGATTCTTTGGTAGTTTGGTTCACACTCTCTAATTGGTTGATATAAACTCTGATAAAGAACTCACAAGATTGAATTCGACCTCATTGAGAATTTGATTTTTTCTTTTTGAGTGATTAACGGTGAGGTTTGATAACTTTTATTTTTGAGTGTTGAGTGTTTATTTTTGCAGTTTTTTTGGAAGATGTCTAAAGATGACCATAATGATACACTTATGGAAGTCCAACAACAGTTAGAAGGACACGTTGCTGCAATCACACAAATAAATGCTACCTTTCAAGCATTGAATACTACTTTGAATGAGGTACGAATGAATCAAGAACTTCAATATCGAGATCCAATCAGGGAAGATAGGAATAACCAGCCCCATAGGCGCGGCCCTCGACGTGTCCCTAGAATGGATGATGATTTTCATGATCGTGGACAACCTTCTTTGGCAAAACCGAAATTCACAATTCCCCAATTTTGTGGTAAGAATGATCCTGACGCTTATTATGAATGGGAATCTAAGATTGAACTCATGTTTCGGTATTATAAATGTCCGGATGATGAAAAGGTAGCGTTAGCAACACTGGAATTTTCTGATTATGCATTAAGTTGGTGGACTCAACTTGGGGTAAACCGCCATCGGAATTATGAAGGTGAGATTTCGACATGGGATGAGTTGAAACAGATTATGCGTAAAAGGTTTATTCCACCTCACTACTATAGAGAAATTAAAACAAAGTTGAGAAGACTTATCCAAGGTAGTAGGACAGTGGATGAATATTTTAAAGAGATGGAGATGCTCATTCAGAGAGCTAATGTGGAGGAAGATGAAGAAACAATTATGGTTCGATTCATTGATGGTTTGAACAGGCCGATAGCTAATACATTGACGCTACAAACTTACATTGATTTGGAAGAAGCAGTTCACAAAGCCATTGAGATTGAGCAACAATTAAAGGAACAAAGGTTTGGGTCCTTCTCTACTTCACAATATTATCGAGGTAACAATTCCAATTCTGATTTTAAGAGTTCAAAACCACCTTTTGTTACTAACAAGTCTTCTTTGAGTAATGGAAGTAAACAATCAGATTGGAAAAAAGGGGCTCCTGCAAAAACGCAAACACCTTCTAAGCAGCCCAATTTAGGTGATTCGAGTGCGAAGAGGACTCGTGAGATTGAATGCTTTAAGTGCAAAGGGCGTGGTCATTATAGTAGAGAATGCCCTAACACGAGATTACTTCTTCTAAAAGATAACGGTGAGTACACTTCCGACTCTGATAATACAGATCCAGATATGCCAGAACTTGTGGATGACAGTGATAATGGCGACGAGTTGGTCGAACCACCAAAGGAAGGGGACTTTGCTAATTTTCAATGCCTTGTAGTTCGTCGAACTCTTAACATTCAGATGAAAGATGATGATAGCCAAAGGGCCAATATTTTCCATTCTCGGTGTTTTATTAAAGGTAACTTATGTTCACTCATTATTGATAGTGGTAGTTGCTCGAATGTAGTGAGTAGTTATTTGGTGGATTCTTTAAAGTTGCCTTGTACCAAACACCCTAAGCCATATCACCTTCAGTGGCTTAATGAATGTTCCGAAGTTAAAGTTACGAAACAGTCCTTGGTCACTATTAAACTCGGCAATTATGAGGATGACGTATGGTGTGATGTAGTCCCCATGCATGCGGCACACTTGCTCCTTGGACGACCTTGGCAATTTGATCGCGATGTTACACACCAAGGTAAACTTAATCGATACTCCCTTATATTTAAAGGCAAGAAATTCACTTTTGCTCCTTTAAATCCTACTGATGTATATAGAGATCAATTGAGGATGATAAAATTTTGTGAGGGGGTAAGGGAGAAAGAGCAAGTACAAAAGACAGAGAGAAAAGAGGCTAATAGTAGTGGAAAAAGTCAAAATTTAAAAAGCCCAAAGGTGAGTGAATCCTCTAGTGGTAAAATGAGCGGAAAAAATCTTTTGGCAACAAAAAAAGATGTGAAGAGAGCCCTACTTAATAAACAGCCTTGTATCCTTGTGAGGTTTAGGCAAAATTATTTATCTTTATCTAACATTAACGAAAATTTGCCTAGTGTGTTTCAATCTCTTTTGCAGGATTATGAGGATGTTTTTAGTGAGGCCCCTAAAGGTTTACCACCTTTACGAGGGATAGAACATCAAATTGACTTAGTACCCGGAGCTTCAATCCCAAATCGACCAGCCTATAGATGCAATCCCGAGGAGACAAAGGAATTGCAAAGGCAAGTGGAGGAATTACTAGACAAAGGGTACATTCGTGAGAGCCTAAGTCCTTGTGTTGTTCCTGTCTTATTGGTGCCAAAGAAAGATGGTACGTTTCGTATGTGTGTTGATTGTCGCCCAATCAACAAGATAACGGTAAAGTATCGACACCCAATCCCTATACTTGATGATATGCTTGATGAATTACATGGTTCAATAATATTTACAAAAATTGATTTAAAAGGAAGTTATCATCAAATTCGAATGAGGGAAGGGGATGAATGGAAAAAGCTTTTAAAACAAAATTTGGATTGTATGAATGGTTAGTTATGCCTTTCGGCCTTACTAATGCACCTAGTACATTTATGAGATTAATGAATCATGTTTTGAGGCTACATTTGGGTAAATTTGTAGTAGTTTACTTTGATGATATTTTAATTTACTCAAAGTCATTAGATGATCATGTTTTCCATGTTCGAACCGTTTTGGATATTCTACGAACTGAAAGATTATTTGCCAACCTTGATAAATGCACATTCTGTTGTGATAAACTAATATTCTTAGGTTTCATAGTTAGTGCTCAAGGTATTCATGTCGACGAGGACAAAGTTAAGGCAATTAAGGAGTGGCCGACTCCTAAATCGGTAACTGAGGTGAGATCTTTCCATGGTTTAGCTAGTTTTTATAGACGATTTGTGAAAGATTTCTCTACTATTGCTGCCCCATTGACTGAAGTTATAAAGAAATCAGTGGGTTTCAAATGGGGTGAAACCCAAGAAAAAGCTTTTCAAACTCTAAAAGCTAAGTTATGTTCTGCTCCTTTGCTTAAATTACCTGATTTTGCTAACACTTTTGAACTTGAGTGTGATGCTTCAGGAATTGGAATCGGCGCCGTTTTAATGCAAGATAAGCAACCTATTGCTTATTTTAGTGAGAAATTGAACGGTGCACAGTTAAATTACTCGACTTATGACAAAGAACTATTGGCATTAGTTCGTGCACTTCAAGTATGGCAACATTATTTGCTGCCTAATGAGTTTGTCATACATACAGATCATGAGTCTCTTAAATGGTTAAAGGGACAAGGTAAGTTGAGTAAAAGACATGCCCGATGGGTAGAATTCATTGAAACATTCCCTTATGTGATTCAATATAAAACAGGTAAAGATAATGTAGTCGCAGATGCTTTGTCTAGACGATATACTTTAATAACTACATTGAATGCTAAAGTCTTAGGGTTTGAACATATTAAAGAGTTATATGATGATGATACTGATTTCAGCCATATCTATAAGAATTGTGGACATACTGCTTTTGAAAAATTTTATCTTGTAGATGGCTTTCTTTTTCGTTTAAACAGGTTATGCATACCAAAGTGTTCCATGAGAGAATTGTTGATTCATGAAGCCCATAGTGGGGGACTAATGGGACATTTTGGAGTGGCCAAAACACTAGACATATTGCAAGAACACTTCCATTGGCCACATATGAAGAAGGATGTGGAAAAGGTGATACGAGCTCGTTTCGTATGAAATAACGAGTCGTAATATTTCCCGATCGAAATTAGGTAGTGTCGGCCTTGAAATAAATTCAAGTCTTGGTGTTTAAAATTAAATGGCTTTGGAAAACGAGGGAGTTTGATGGAGTGTTGTTTGCTGGATATTTCAATGAAAACAAGTCGAACCCTTATTAGCAAATAAGGACCCGGGGCTTAAGGTTTCAAAGAAAGAAAGGATTTTGGGATAAAACCGAGACCCTCTATTTAGCAAAATAGGAACCTACGGTATGAAGAACGCCACACCAATGGTGATAAGTTCGAAACAAAGTCAGATTGACGCCACTTGTTGAAGATAAGTCAATTTGAGCTTTGGAGAATAAAGAGAGTGAATTGCCTCACTAAAATGATATTTCATTCAGAAATTTGTCAAAAGTCCTTTTACAAGAAAATGAGTAACTATTTATAGCCTAATGCCTAATAGCCGAATGGACATATTCTAGACTTAGTTTCTAAGCAAACATTGAACAAAAATGGCCAATGTAGGTTCGGCTGAATGGTGACCATACATGAAGCTTCCATATTAAGCAAATGAATCTTGGGAATGCATGTAGCATCTACATTCAGCTGATGAGCTTAATTGATCATTCAATAGGCAACTCTTGCTGAAAAATTATCAATAATAAAGAGGGCACTTGAACAGACACATTAGGTGTGAATGGACGGTTTTGAAGAGCCTTAAAATGTGAACACCAAGAACCGAATGGCCAAAATGTATCCAGCAATGTGAAGGAAATAATGGCAGCTTGAAAAACTATCTCTTTAGCCGAATGGTCACTTAGAGAACTTCAATAATCAGCACACCATTTTTAATGTAGTTCATGCATGTATCATTAGGTGCATTGAATCCAACATGCATGCATCTTGCACACCACATTCGGCCAACCTTTCCCATGCATCTTCCACATTCGGCTGAACCTAAATAAAACAAATGAACCTCATTAATTTAACTCAATTCAGCTGAACATAATATGAACATACTAATTAACATTAAGCCGAATTAAATATGTACTAAACAAGACACATTAATTCGGCTGAACATAGTTAATTCATGTAATATATTCAAACAAATTAAATGACATCTAGACACCTTTAATTCAACCAAATCAACATATTAAACACTTGTAATAAATTAAGACATATTTAAAAGTTGTAATGAAACTTATTTAAATGCTTATTTAAATGGTCTAAAATTCCAGCAGCAAATTAATTAGCTAGAACGAAATTCAGCTTCAAAGAAGTTGAATATGTTCAGCTCGTTTTTAAACTCCTTGCTATCATTTTCCTCAACCCGTTCCACCATTGCTAAAATAGCATCTTTGAATCGTTTAGCTCTAGCTCGCGTTATTGGACCAATGGGCAGCTTAATGGCTTCTTGTTCGTTCTCCATTTGGTTCGTAGGCAAGCTCACATCAAAAGGTATGTTCCAAGTGCATTACATGCAAACAAGCAAAATCTAAGGTAATGCCTCATGGCCTTTACACTCCTCTACCGATTCCTACTTCACCTTGGGTAGATTTATCCATGGATTTTATTTTAGGTTTGCCTCGAACAAAAAAAGGAAGAGATAGTATATTTGTTGTTGTTGACAGGTTTTCAAAGATGTCACATTTTATTCCTTGTCACAAAACAGATGATGCTACACATGTGGCAGACTTATTCTTTAAAGAAGTGGTAAGACTTCATGGCATCCCTAAAACAATTGTTTCTGATAGAGATGTCAAATTCCTTAGCCACTTTTGGAAGGTATTGTGGGGTAAGCTTGGTACTGAATTGCTTTATTCTACTACATGTCACCCCCAAACTGATGGTCAAACTGAAGTAGTTAATCGAATCTTAGGGACTCTATTACGAGCTGTTGTGGGAAAGAACATTAGAAATTGGGAAGAATGCCTACCATTCGTTGAATTTGCATATAATAGATCTAGTCATTCTACAACTGGTTATTCCCCATTTGAACTTGTTTATGGTTTTAACCCACTAACAGTACTTGATCTTGCGCCATTACCTCTTGAACACGTTATGAATTTAGATGGCGAAAAGAAAGCTGAGTTGGTGAAATCCTTACATGAGAAGGCTAGACAGCGCATAGCCAAAACAAATGATGCCAACACCAACAAAGCAAACAAGGGGCGCAAACGGGTTGTACTAGAACCCGGAGATTGGGTTTGGGTCCATTTGAGGAAAGAACGGTTTCCTACAAAAAGGAAGACTAAGTTGGACCCAAGGGGCAATGGGCCTTTCCAAGTACTCGAGCGGATCAACGATAATGCCTATAAAATTGATCTACCTGGTGAGTACAATGTAAGTTCTACTTTTAATGTGGCTGACTTGTCCCCATTTGATTTTTCAGATTCGAGGACGAATCTTTTTGAGGAAGGGGGGAATGATACGAGTCATAAAGGCCCAATCCAAGTTCAAGAACGTGCTGGGCTCAAATTGCCACAAGGCCCAATAACAAGATCAAAGGCCCGACAAATGCGGTCCAAACTAAATGGGACCATTCAAGAGCTTGTTAGCAAGGCCTTAGATGCATACACGAGAGAACAAGAAAATCAAGATTCACTTTCTTGTTTTCAAGAAAATCACGAAACCGAATCTTGGCCCAATTTTGCTGTTCGAAGAGATTTCAAGAATCAAGAAAATCAAGATTTCAAATCTTGGAAATCTTGGTCCAAGAAACCAAATCTTGCAGCCAAAACGCATTGGATCTCCATTACGAGCGTCAACGACCCAATTTTGGTAGGAGATGGATCACGAGCCCAAATTCTTGAAGGCGAGGCCCAATAACCAAAATCCAGCCCAATCAAGAAATTTCTTCATACTTAGTTGAAAATCAGGCCAAAATGTCAAAGGGCCCAATTCGTAAACAGCCTACTTGTTTAATTTAATTTTTTAATCTTTAGGAGCATTACATGTAAAATTCGGCCCAAAACAGCCCATATAAGTTCATGGCCGAATTTACCTTGTTATTTTATTAATTAGGTTTAATTTTTATTAGTTACTTGTGAGATTAGGATTTGTTGGAGGCCTATATAAGCATTGGCCAGCCACCCTTTGTAAACACATCTTATTATTATTTTTTTCTATCAAATTTTAGATTTGTTGAGTGCAGAATTTTCTTTGGGGTTTTCTCCAAGAATTCTCTCTTGAGTTTTCTTTAGAAGTTGTTTTAACAATCTTTTGATTGTGGGAGCCATCTTCAACCTTCTTCTTGCCATCGATATTCTTTGGAGGGGAGATTAGAGCCGTTTGAAGGAATTTGTGAATTCTTTCGGGAATTCAAGGGTTCTTAGGACTTTTCTTTATTTCTTGCTGTTTCGATTTGTTTCTTTATTCCTACTTGTGCCGATTCATCATCTAATATTTTGCTGTTCTTGTTTGTGTTTCAGCCTTGATTCAAACTCCAAGAACTCTTCATTTAATCGGTTCTTTTATTGGCCACATATAATCGACTCAAAATTCCCCAAAATTTAGGGTTCTTGCCGTTTTCTATTTCTTCTTGTTGGGTGAAATTCGGCTGCTGAAATTTGGGCAATTCATATTGGGTGTTCAATTGGACCGAATCGCAACTTAAATTCACTTCTTGAACTGTTCAATTTCACCTATTTCTTTCTTTTCTTTTCTTTTTTGCCGCCCAAATCCCTAATCTTCCAATTAAAAATCTGATTGTTTCAATCTACTTACTGTTTTGGTGTTCTTGGCAGATTCGGCTTGTGGGAGTTCATTCTTGGGAATCAATTTCGTGTTCTTGGTTTCAAGAAACCTCTTTCATAAGTGTTTCGTTCCTTGATTAGATTTTGCTGATTTTTAGGGTTCTTATTCCAGATGCTAATTTTTCCAGATTTAATCTCGTTCTTTGTTTGATTTCAGATCTGTTCGTTTAGAGCTTTCGTAGGAGTTTCTCGTGACTTGGCAATTCGATCTTGGTCCGCGCGCATTCCTCTATCAAGTCGTTTCACGTAATTGCTCGATCGTCGTCGAGGAATAGTTGAGTTATCAGAAATAGGATGAAATAAGGCTAAAGATGCGGAAGCTTTCAAATGGTTTTAAAGGTTGGCTAAGGTGATGGTAAATTTATAAGGGTAGTAGGCTCGATTTATGGATAAAAATAAGAAAAATGGAAGTTGATAAATGAAGGCTCGGTTTTGTAAAAAGATATTATAGTTGGGTAAAATCTAGGATAGTCGGTGGAATGGATAAATGAGCTTAAACACCAGAAACGATTCAACACTAAAAAGTGTCACCCCGATTTCTATTCGGTTCAAGTGGGATTACGGAATTGTAGAAGGGTTGAACGCCACACCAAAGCAAGGTGATAAGTTCAAAAGAGAACGATAGACGCCACTAGCACGCTAGATAAGTCAGATCGAAACTCGTACGAATTTAAAGAGGAGAAAACTCACTCTTTGAACAAAGTTCATTCAAATGATCAAAAGTCAAAAGTCCTTTTACAATGAAAATGAACAACTATTTATAGTGTTCAGCTAGGTAGCCGAATGGCCAAAACAAAGACTTAATGTCTAAGTAATTAATTAGGCTAGAAAATGCTAGAAAATTTTGGAAATAAAAAACTAAATTGCTGGAGCTAAATTCAGCTGAATTTGAAGCTCAAGGGACGATTTCTAGAAGAGCAAATGCACTTGGAGAAATGGCAGCAGCTAGGTTCAGCCATGATGTGATCTCAATCGCATCATGTTGTGGCACCACTCGTTGCTATCATGATTGGCCTAAACACGAGGGCCCCAAGTGCAAGATGAAGCTCAATCTCAGCTCAACAAGCTCAATCTTAGTTTTTCCCAGCTCGATTTAGCTCACATGAGCTTAATTTAGCTTACTTTAGCTCGTTTGAGCTTGGCTTAAGTTTATTTCAACTAATTTATTTTAATGTCTGAATAAATTAAGTAATTTATTAATTTAAATTACTACAGCTCATAATTATGTTTTGACTTATTACATGTTTTAAATGTGTCTTGGCCGAATTTAATATGTCTTGTTAAGACTTTATTAAATTTGTCTAATTTAATTTATGTTTAATTAGTGTGTCTAAATTATATTAATGTTTGTTCAGCTAAATTTTATGTGATTTAATTTTGGTTCATGTGTTTTTGTAGGTGAGCTGAATTTGGAGAGTAATTAAACAAGGTTCATGCATGATAGGTTCAATGTATGGGAGTGTGCATGCACAATTGAGGTTCAATGGATGGCATTTAAAGGAGCACATGCATTTGGGACGTTCATGCAAGAGGGAGTTGCTGAAAGTTCATGTATTTGAAGATTCATGGATCATATTTATGGGGGGAAAATACATGGGACGTTTCATGCATGATTCATGCATTTTCAAGATGACCATTCAAGTATTTTAGGCACATTAATGCCTCATTCAGCCAAGGGAGATGTAGGATCATTAAAGAGCTGCACATTCATGGAATTATGGAGATTCTTCAAGGCTAAGGATGCATGAATGCATCAAGTGAAGCATCATGATGGTTCGGCCAATTCATGTACCATCTTCAAGCATGAACTGGATTTTAATGCTATTTGTGTGAACATGTTAAATACCTGTGTGAACAGAATTTAAGTTAGTGTGAACAACATAGATGCCGAATATCAATAGGCATTTTAGGCTTATAAATAGCTTACTTGTTTATCGTAAAAGGTTATAGAATTTGATTATTGAAAACTTGATTGTGAGGTTTCCTCCTATCCTATTTCGTACGAGTCTCGTTCTGACTTATCTAGCTCGCTAGTGGCGTCAACCCGACTTCTTGAACTTATCACCATCCTGGTGTGGCGTTCATCCACCTTTTTATACCTTTGGTTCCTACCTCTCTATAGGTAACGGGTCAAGGTCCATCTTCGACAATCCATTTAATCCACCTTGAGCAATATAAGTCCCGGGGTAATACTTCATATAGTATTGAATTGTTCTTCGCTTGAGTTCTATTTTTCCATTCCATTTTAACTATTAAATTATAAACAATATTTCTTTATTTCACCGAGCCTATCAAACATCTATCCAATCCATCTTTTGAACCCATTTTCTCAACTTCCGCTATAAAAAAATCATCTAACTCCATCTATCTACAAAATCGAACAAACTTCTCGTCGACGATCGGGCAATCAAGTGAATCGACTCAATCAATCGAGCCGGATCACATCATTTGGTATCAGAGCTACTAAAACGAGGAGTACCGATGTTCGTATCAGGCCACAAGTAGGTTCGAAACGTGAAAAAAAAAATCAAAAAAAAAATTTGAGTTGTAATTTAATTTTTTTCCCTTGTATTTACCTTACTATTGTATTGGAGTATCACAAAAAAATCGAAATTCAAAAAAAAAAGAAGTGAGCAAAAAAGAAAAAAAAGAACAAAAAAAAAAGTGAAAAGTCTTGTGAGTTTTATTTTCATCTCTTATTACTCCGATCATCAAGTTTCCCTTCCTACCATTATTTACCATCCCAACGCCACATTTTAAACCAAATTTCTTCTTTATTCAGCCTACCCTACACCCGACATTATTCCTTGTAACCCATTTTGAAACCGACCCTCAAGCAGCAAATTAAGTCTATCGAGACGAATTACGAATTTGTGAGATGAGGTCGAGTGGTAAAAGGCAAGAGAGCGTGAGCTCATTCGAAAAAAAAGCCTAAAAGAGAGTTCAAACACGAGTGAGTGAATTTTTCTTTTTGAGCGAACTTGAGAGATTTATGGTGAGAATTATTTTTCTTTCTAATTTAACTTTTGTTTTCTAATATTTTGTTGAAGCATGTCTGAAGAATTTTCTGAATTTGAATTCCAAATGTGGAGACAAGAAATGCAAAGGATAATGCGATCTGAATTTCGACAATTCGACAAAGATAAAGAAGATTTGACACCTACTATCGTTGACATCAAGATTAGTGCAATCCTTCAAAGATTGGAAAATGAACCACAATGTGAAGATATGTTTCACACGCGTTGCCGTGTCCACAATAAAGTTTGTTGCCTCATTATTGATGGTGGAAGTAGGTCAAACATGGCTAGTATTCGAACGGTAAAAAAACTTGGCTTGGCCACTACCAAGCATCCACGACCCTATCAACTGCAAGGACTTGGTGTTGAAGGCAAATTTGAAGTTACTCAACAAGTGCGTGTTGCATTTTCCATCGGAAGATACCAAGACGAAGTCCTTTGTGATGTTGTGCCTATTCAAGTCTGCCATTTGTTGCTAGGAGAACCATGGCAATCGGATCGCAAGGTCATTCACGATGAACGTACCAATAGGTATTCCTTCAAGCATCAAGGAAGGAAAATCACTTTAGCGCCGCTCACACCGGAACAAGTGCAAGAAGACCAATTCAAAATGAAGCAATCCATTGAGCGAGAAAAGGAGAAAGAGATTGAAAAAGAAATTGAAAGAAAACGAAAAAGAAAAAGAAATTTCAAAAGAAAAAGAAATCGAAAAAGTGAGAGAAAAGAAAATGAAGAAAAGAAAATTGAAAAAGAAAAAGCGAAAAAAGAAATTGAAAGAGAGCTTGAAAAGAAATCAAGTGAAAAAGAAAGAGAGTCTATAAAAGAAACGAGTGAAGTGAGTAATCACGAAAAAGAGAGGAATTCTTTTGCTAACCCCCATTCGAAATTACCTTGTGATTTTTCTTTGTTTCAGGTTTGCAAGATTCCATCCACGGATTGGTTCCAACTTCGTTACCTTTCTACCGAGAGACGTTTTCAATTGATTGAAAGAGGTAAGTTGGAAGATAAAAATGATTGTCACATTTCCAATGGTAAGCAAGGTAAGGGTTCCTTGTTGAGCGAGTTTCAACTCATTTACTCACATGTTTATGACAAGATTGCTGAAAATTGTTTTTGCGAAATTGTTTCCCCCATTGAATTGGTTAATTTTCGTTCATCTATTATTTATGATTTTGTTTCAACTAGTGCTTTGAAAAGTTATTTCTATGATAAGTTTGTTGTTGGCAATTTTATTGAAGGCGTTCGATTAGATCAGCATGAACAAAGTGTGATAGTGTGCGATAAAGATTATTCACATACAAAGTTCGATTTGTTTGATTATCATATTCTGAATGATGGTGATTACACCTTCCATAGTGGTAAGAAGTGTTTTCCTATTGATGAGTATGGTATTGGCAAGAATTTTACTGAAGTACGAATAAATCTGCACAAACAAATTTTGATCTCTTGTGATAAAAAGTTGGCATGTGAAACGCCTAGTCTACTTGTGTGTGGTGATAATTTGAATTTTCTATTTTTTTTAAATTCCCCATGTCTGAACAAGTCTATTCGAATGAGATTTACGATGTATGAATGTTTGAACATATGCATGCTCAAATTCTTTTTGTTCCACTTGTGTGAATTGTTGGTAATTAAGAAATTCGCACTGCATTTTGGGACGAGTGAACAATATCGTGTGTTCAACCCTGGAGTTCGCTATTCTAGTTCATCTTTGAGAGAAGGCAAGCATTGTAAATTTTGTTTGAATGACCAAGTAAACAATCGTTGCTTGTATGATGCTTTGTCACTAAGTTTGAAAACGAGACGTGTGAATCTTGTTGGCTTGTTAAGACAAAATCAAATTTTTGATTGTGGAGAATGTTGTTTATTTTTGTTTAACAGAATCAAGACATATGAATGTTTAAAGGCATGCTTGTTTAATTTTCTTTTGATCCGAATATGTGATAAGACGATGGCATGTAAAATGGTTAGTGCATTTGAATTTGAAGATGGTGTCTCAAATCTGCCTTGCTATATAAATTCTGCATGTTTAAGTAAGATTGATCAAGTGGAACTTAGATTACATGATCATTTGGAGGACTCCTTGATAAATTTTGATTATAAATTTGATTTGATTCTAATGCATCCTTTATTACCAAGTATGGAAAACCATTGTGAACAGGTAAGATCCACTTCTACATTTGATCCTGGCATTGGATTATGCATTCTAATTTTGAATAAGATTCTGAAAAGATCGTTTGAGTTTATAAATTTTAGTGTCACTAATTCGTTCCATTTCTATGTAGGTGACACTTTGGAATGGTTTCCTCCTAAAGAGGGAGGGCATGGAACTAAATCATTTCCTTTTCAAACCATTTGTGGTTCCTGGAGTTTTAAAAACAATACTTTTCGAATCGTGAACAAAAGGGCCTGTGATCTCGAAAAATTTTTCGCGAGCAAGTGGCCCGATTTGAGGACAAATCGTCTTCAAGAGGGAGGGTATGATGTGATCTCAATCGCATCATGTTGTGGCACCACTCGTTGCTATCATGATTGGCCTAAACACGAGGGCCCCAAGTGCAAGATGAAGCTCAATCTCAGCTCAACAAGCTCAATCTTAGTTTTTCCCAGCTCGATTTAGCTCACATGAGCTTAATTTAGCTTACTTTAGCTCGTTTGAGCTTGGCTTAAGTTTATTTCAACTAATTTATTTTAATGTCTGAATAAATTAAGTAATTTATTAATTTAAATTACTACAGCTCATAATTATGTTTTGACTTATTACATGTTTTAAATGTGTCTTGGCCGAATTTAATATGTCTTGTTAAGACTTTATTAAATTTGTCTAATTTAATTTATGTTTAATTAGTGTGTCTAAATTATATTAATGTTTGTTCAGCTAAATTTTATGTGATTTAATTTTGGTTCATGTGTTTTTGTAGGTGAGCTGAATTTGGAGAGTAATTAAACAAGGTTCATGCATGATAGGTTCAATGTATGGGAGTGTGCATGCACAATTGAGGTTCAATGGATGGCATTTAAAGGAGCACATGCATTTGGGACGTTCATGCAAGAGGGAGTTGCTGAAAGTTCATGTATTTGAAGATTCATGGATCATATTTATGGGGGGAAAATACATGGGACGTTTCATGCATGATTCATGCATTTTCAAGATGACCATTCAAGTATTTTAGGCACATTAATGCCTCATTCAGCCAAGGGAGATGTAGGATCATTAAAGAGCTGCACATTCATGGAATTATGGAGATTCTTCAAGGCTAAGGATGCATGAATGCATCAAGTGAAGCATCATGATGGTTCGGCCAATTCATGTACCATCTTCAAGCATGAACTGGATTTTAATGCTATTTGTGTGAACATGTTAAATACCTGTGTGAACAGAATTTAAGTTAGTGTGAACAACATAGATGCCGAATATCAATAGGCATTTTAGGCTTATAAATAGCTTACTTGTTTATTGTAAAAGGTTATAGAATTTGATTATTGAAAACTTGATTGTGAGGTTTCCTCCTATCCTATTTCGTACGAGTCTCGTTCTGACTTATCTAGCTCGCTAGTGGCGTCAACCCGACTTCTTGAACTTATCACCATCCTGGTGTGGCGTTCATCCACCTTTTTATACCTTTGGTTCCTACCTCTCTATAGGTAACGGGTCAAGGTCCATCTTCGACAATCCATTTAATCCACCTTGAGCAATATAAGTCCCGGGGTAATACTTCATATAGTATTGAATTGTTCTTCGCTTGAGTTCTATTTTTCCATTCCATTTTAACTATTAAATTATAAACAATATTTCTTTATTTCACCGAGCCTATCAAACATCTATCCAATCCATCTTTTGAACCCATTTTCTCAACTTCCGCTATAAAAAAATCATCTAACTCCATCTATCTACAAAATCGAACAAACTTCTCGTCGACGATCGGGCAATCAAGTGAATCGACTCAATCAATCGAGCCGGATCACATCAAGCCAATTGAGCTTAAATGAGCTCATTAAAATGTAATTCTTGGCTGAAAAGAGACCAGCATTAAAGGTGAACGTGAACAGCCTTGAAGGTGTGAAAAAGGAGTTGGAAAAGTCTTTGGAAGTGTGAACAATGATCAGCCAAATGGTCCTTGGTGTGAACTCCAAATGTGAACGCATAGGTGCTGTTTTGGGAAGTGCATCGGCCAGCTTTTGGAGAATGAATTTAGTTGCTCTTCTTGGCTGAATAAACACCTTGAATTATCATAAAATGAGCCATATCCATGAATCCAACCATTCATGTATTCAGCCATTCATGTATACTCCCATACGTTGTATTGAACCATTCATGCACTTGGACTTTAATGCTCCTTCATGCATTCAGCCATCCTACAAGAAAAAACATGAACTAAATTAAGTGCAAATGTATATTCGGCTGAACTAAATGGTATTAAGACAAATTAAATATAATCCAGCCACCTAATTAAATTCAGCTAACACAACATAATTATAACATGTAATAAGCTGACAAGTAATTAAGAGCTGTAACTAAATTAACTAATTAACTTAAATAATTAATTTATTCCAGCAAATAAAATTAATTTAGCTAAATGGAGCTTGAGGAGCTGAATTCAAGCTGAAATCAAGGGCATCCTTGGCCAGGGTCGTATCATCTTCCCAAGCTCGTTCCACATAGCTTGCTATTGCATTTCGAAATCTCTTAGCTCGTGATCGAGTTATTGGTCCTCGTGGCAGCTCAATGGATTCGGTAGTAATTTCCCGGGCTAAGGTTGCATCAGAGGTGGACCAAAAAAAGATTAAAGCAATACAAGAATGGCCACGACCGAATAACATCAGCCAAGTTAGAAGTTTTCATGGCCTTGCAAGCTTCTATAGGAGGTTTGTACCGAATTTTAGCACTCTTGCTGCCCCATTAACCGGTATTATCAAAAAAAATTACCTTTTATTCGGTCTGATGAACAAGAATCTACTTTTGTTAAAATCAAAGATTGCTTGACTAATGCTCCACTTTTATGTTTGCCGAATTTTAACAAAATTTTCGAGGTAGAATGTGATGCTTCTGGAATAGGAATAGGTGTGGTTTTAACGCAAGATGGGCGACCGGTGGCTTATTTTAGCGAGAAACTTAATGGAGCTACGCTCAATTATCCCACCTATGACAAAGAAATGTACGCATTGATACGTGCATTAGAAACATGGCAGCATTACCTTTGGCCTAAGGAGTTCGTTATACACACGGACCATGAGGCTTTGAAGCATTTGAGAGGGCAAACTAAGCTTAACAAACGACATGCAAAATGGGTAGAATTCTTAGAATCCTTTCCATATGTGATTAAGTATAAGCAAGGTAAGGAAAATATCGTTGCAGATGCTTTATCGCGAAGGTATGCTCTTTTAAATTATTTGGATGTTAAGTTACTTGGTTTTGCTTATTTAAAGGAATTATATGCTAATGATTCTGATTTTGGAGAAGTTTACAAGTTATGTGTGCAAGGTGCGTATGACAGGTACTATCAGCAAGATGGATTCCTATTTCGAGAGAATAAGTTGTGCATACCCCAAGGATCAACTAGAAATTTGCTGGTTCATGAAGCACATAGTGGGGGTTTAATGGGACATTTTGGTATTGCCAAAACTTTGGCCGTTCTTCAAGAACACTTTTATTGGCCAAAGATGAAACGAGATGTGGCTAAAGTGTGCAATCGCTGTATTGTTTGCAAGAAGGCGAAATCAAGGGTCCAGCCACATGGACTCTATACTCCATTACCGATCCCAGAAATGCCATGGATGGATATTTCTATGGACTTTGTTTTGGGTCTTCCTAGAACAAAGAATGGCAAAGATTCTGTGTTTGTTGTAGTTGATCGGTTTTCAAAAATGGCTCATTTCATTGCATGTAACAAAACTGATGATGCTTTAAATGTTGCCAATCTATTTTTAGGGAGATTGTACGATTGCATAGAATTCCAAGAACCATTGTTTCGGATCGAGACACTAAATTTCTCAGCCACTTTTGGAGGACTTTATGGGGAAAGATTGGAACTAAGCTATTATTTTCCACAACAAGTCATCCCCAAACTGATGGCCAAACAGAGGTTGTTAATAGAGTTCTATCAACACTACTGCGGGCCATTATACGTAAGAATTTAAAAACTTGGGAGGAGTGTCTACCTCACATTGAATTTGCATACAATCGATCGGTACATTCAGCTACCAAGTTTCACCATTTGAGGTAGTGTACGGATTTAATCCCTTAACTCCATTGGATTTATTGCCTTTACCTTTTGATAAATTGGTGCATGTAGATGGAAAGAAAAAGGCAGATTTTGTGAAACAATTACATCAGCGAGTTAGGGATAATATTGAACGAAGAACGGAGCAATATGCACTCAAGTTAACAAGGGCCGTAAACGAGTAATATTTGAACCTGGTGATTGGGTTTGGATTCACATGCGCAAGGAGAGATTTCCCGTTCAAAGACGATCCAAACTATTACCACGAGGAGATGGACCTTTTCAAGTCTTGGAGAGAATTAATGATAACGCTTATAAGTTAGATTTACCTGGTGAGTATGGGGTTAGTGCTACTTTTAATGTTGCTGATTTATCTCTTTTCGATGTAGGTGACGATTTGGGAGCAAATCGCCTCGAAGAGGGGGGAATGATGCAACCTTAGCCCGGGAAATTACTACCGAATCCATTGAGCTGCCACGAGGACCAATAACTCGATCACGAGCTAAGAGATTTTAAAATGAAATAGCAAGCTATGTGGAACGAGCTTGGGAAGAGGGAGTGGCCGAATTTGATAGTCGTGCTTCAAACCGTTCAAAAGGCGTTACTTGCAATTTATTGCAAGCTGAATTTGTTTCTTTTAATTAACTTGTTTTAGTTTAATAAATAAGTTGCTGATCAATTAATTTAACTTATCTTAAAGTTTTAATACATGAGTTAGTTATTGAACTTTATTAAATAAGATGCTTCTTAATTGATCTAGTTCCTAGGATTATTTATTGATTCATAAATTAAGTTCTTTAAATTATGCTTCTTTAATTAAACTAGTTGCTGGAATAATTATTTCATATATGTTTTAGTTCATTTATTTAAGTAAGTTTAATATGTGTTATGATTAATAAGTGTTTTAATGTGCTTAATAAACTCATTTTAATGTGTTTATTGCAGGTGACTTTTTAGCTTATAGTGGTTACAATTCAAGGCTGTTACACATTTAATAAGTGGCTGTTCAAGTTCTTTTGAGTTACAATTAAAGGGGCTGTTAAAAAAAGGAGCTTAAAGATCATTAAAAGGAGTTTTTAAAGAGCATTTTATGCCCTTTAAAATTCAGCAGCAACTCTTCCACTTCCAGCCGTTTTTGGAGCTTTCAAGAGAAATTAATCAAACCTTTGAATGTCATTAAGTAGCAGGTTAAAAGATGGTGTCTATCAGCTAGCCAAGGACAACTCAAGAGACATTTTTAAGACATTAAAGACATTCAAATCAGCTGAATTGAAATGATTTTATGGAAGGAGTTATTTGGTTCAAAGCATAAGAAAAGACATCAGTTTTTATGGCACATTAAGTGGATGTTTTTTTTGACCATTCGGTTACCTTGTTCTAGCATTATAAATAGTTGTAATCAGCCTTGGAGAGGGGACTTTTGCTGAATATAGATGTTATATTTGAATTGTGAGCTATCCAATTCTCTTTGTTCTTACGGAATTGATTTGACTTATCAAGCATAGCTTGTGGCGTCCATCTTTTCTTTGTTTACCGAACTTATCACCTTTGGTGTGGCGTTCAATATACCTTTGGTTCCTATCATAGTTGATAGTGGGTCAAGGTTTCTTGCTGTTTCTTTAAACCGTTAAACACCTAAGCACCATTTTGAGATTCGGGTCAACAATTCCCTTATTTGTTGGTTCATTCTCGGTCTTATCCAATTAATTTGTTATTGTTTCCTATCTATTTTGTTTATTACCTTCGTTTGAAGCCATTATTTCTATTTTGTTTCCTTTAAACCGAAACGATTCTATTCTACTCAATTCACGATCGGGCATCACTAACGACTCGAATCAATCACGAAACGAGTTCGTATCAATCTTAGTGAAATTTCACGCTATTTAAAAAAAAATTTATATATACGCCACATCTTTAAACCTTTCTTTTTCTTTCGAGCCTACCAAAACCATATCATATTCCTTTGTTTAGGCCCTTGAAGCTGACCCACAAGTGGGATAAGTCTAAGGTAGCTTTTTAGAATATCGAGAGTCGGATTTGAGAGGTAAAAGGCAAGAGAGTACATCAAGATAAAAGCCGAAAATAGAGTGAAACACGAGAGGAGTGAATTCTTTTCTTGTGAGTGAATTGTGAGGTTTTTTGTGGTGAGGATATTTTCTTAATTTTAATCATCATGTCAAGGAGCCCGGAATGACAAGCAACAAGTGGAGGAGCCTCGAATGCCGCTGGTGGAGGAGTTAATCTTCAACCAAGGAGAAACGTTTCCGGAGGTGGAGTGCCCGATCTACAAGTTCAAGCAATCGTGTGAGAAATTTCTCGTTTGTTCCAACCTCAATTCGATTCCCTTCATGAACGAATGGAACAAATGGAGGAACGAAGCCAACGTGCGAACACCCCTCCTATTCTGAGAAGAGAGCGAGAACGTCCATGGCAACATGCAAATGATCTATATGAAGCAAGTGACGTTGAAAGTGATCGAGCTTCGCGACAAAGTGCAAGGCGACAAGGCCAACGAGCACGGAGACCAAGAGATCGAGAGAGGACCGATGATGATTTAAAAAACATTAAAATGGCGATTCCTGCTTTTCAAGGAAGGTCGGATCTCGAGGCCTATCTTGAATGGGAGAAGAAGGTGGAGTTAGTTTTCGAGTGCCACAATTACTCAGAAAGCAAGAAGGTAAAGTTAGCTGCTATAGAATTCTCCGAATACGCCATAATATGGTGGGATCAACTCACGTTGAGCCGAAGACGCAATGGCGAACGTCCCGTGTCTACATGGGCGAAAATGAAAGCCATAATAAGAAAGCGATTCATTCCTGCTTACTATCACCGGGAGTTGTATCAAAAGCTCCAAAGCTTAACTCAAGGCCAACGAAGCGTGGAGGATTACTACAAGGAAATGGAAGTGGCCATGATCCGCGCCGATGTGGAGGAAGATCGAGAAGCCACCATGGCTCGATTTCTCGCCGGCCTTAACCAAGATATTGCAAATATTGTGGAGCTACACCATTATGTCGAGGTCATTGATATGGTCCATATGGCCATAAAGGTTGAAAAACAATTAAAGAGAAAAGGTACGTTCCATTCTTTCCCTAATACTTCTTCTACGACTAAGTGGGGGCAAGGGTCCAACAAACGAGACTTGCCGAGTCGAAATAAAGAAGTAAGTGAGCTACCAAATTCAACAAACTGATTGCCGAATCGAGTAAAGGAAAGATGGATGCCCAACCAAATAGATCCCGAGACATCAAATGCTTCAAATGTCTTGGAAGGGGCCACATCGCAAGCCAATGCCCGAACCGAAATGCGATGTTTGTTCGAGATGATGGAGAAATTGAATCCGAGAGTGAACAAGAGAATGAGGTTGTTGAACAACTCGAAGAAGAGGAAGACATCGAACAAGCCGAGAATGGAGAAATCTTGGTTGTGAAAAGAAGTCTCACTTTGCAAGGTGCCGAAAATGATCAACAACGCGAAAACATCTTCCATACGGGATGTCAAATGCAAGGTAAGATTTGTTGCGTGATAATCGATGGGGGAAGTTCTACAAATGTGGCTAGTACGTTGATGGTGGAGAAACTCGGATTGGCCACCACCAAACATCCCCATCTGTATAAACTCCAATGGCTTAACGATGGTGGAGAATTGAAGGTAACAAAACAAGTGCTCATTTCTTTCACAATCGGAAAATATCAAGATAAAGTGATGTGCGACGTTGTACCGATGCATGCGGGGCATCTTCTTTTGGGACGTCCGTGGCAATTCAACAAGCGAGAAATTCATGATGGTTACACAAATCGATTCTCTTTCAAACATATGGGACGAATGGTGACTCTAGCTCCGTTATCATAGAAACAAGTGTACGAAGATCAACTCAAAATGAGGAGTTCGATTGAAAAATCAAAAGAAATCGAGAGAGAGCAAAAAAATGAAAAGAATAAAGAAAAGAGTGAAGAAAAGAAGAAAACAAAAAGATGAGTGATAAAAAAAGAGAGAGTGATTCAAAAGAAAAAGAAATGAGTGATGAGATTGAAAAAAAGAATTTGTTTCTAAAAGAGAGGGAAGTTCGAAAATCGATGCTATTGAAACAACCATTGTTGGTTCTTTTGTACAAGGAGAGCTTGCTTGGCACTAACGAATTTGATGACAAATTGCCTTCTTCTGTTTTGTCTGTGTTGTAGGAATTTCAAGACATATTCCCGGAAGAAATCCCGAGTGGGATACCACCTATTCGTGGAATTGAACACCAAATCAATCTTGTGCCGGGAGCCGCAATTCCAAACCGACCTGCTTACTGGAGCAATCCTGAAGAGACGAAAGAATTACAAAAGCAAGTAAATGAACTCCTTGAAAAGGGCTATGTGCGTGAAAGCCTTAGTCCATGCGCCGTGCCTGTTTTACTAGTTCTGGAGAAGGATGGAACGTGGAGGATGTGCGTGGACTACTGTGCTATAAACAAACTAACTATCAAGTATCGTCATCCTATACCACGATTGGATGATATGCTTGACGAGCTAAGTGGCGCGAGTTTATTTTCAAAAATCGACCTTAAGAGCGGTTATCACCAAATACGGATGCGTGAGGGAGATGAGTGGAAGACTGCGTTCAAAACGAAGCATGGGCTTTACGAATGGCTCGTTATGCCATTTGGCTTAACGAACGCCCCAAGCACATTCATGAGGCTTATGAATCACGTTTTAAGACCTTTTATTGGTAGATTTTGCGTAGTATACTTCGACGATATATTGATCTATAGTAAAAATTTGGATGAACATATTTTACATTTAAAATCTGTTTTGGAAGTATTGAGAAAAGAAACCTTGTATGCTAATTTGAAGAAATGTGATTTCTGCACTAACAAGGTTGTGTTTTTAGGTTTTGTTGTTAGCTCGGAGGGTCTTGAAGTCGATCAAGAGAAGATCAAGGCGATCCAAGAATGGCCCCGTCCGACGAATGTCTCCCAAGTTTGAAGTTTCCATGGACTAGCAAGTTTTTACTGTCGATTTGTGCCAAATTTCAGCACCTTAGCCGCACCTTTAACCGGGGTTATTCGTAAGAATTCCAACTTCATTTGGGGAGAGGAACAAGAAAAATCCTTTTTGAAAATTAAAGATTGTCTAACTCATGCACCGTTATTAGCTTTGCCTAACTTTGATAAAACTTTCGAGTTAGAATGTGATGCATCAGGTTTAGGCATTGGAGCTGTGTTGATGCAAGATGGTCGTCCTATTGCCTATTTTAGCGAGAAACTGAATGGTGTTGTCTTAAACTATCCAACATATGACAAGGAGCTCTATTCGTTGATCCGAGCCTTAGAAACGTGGCAACACTATCTTTGGCCCAAGGAATTCGTCATACACACCGATCATGAGTCCTTGAAGTATTTAAAGGGGAAACACAAGTTGAATAAGCGGCACGCTAAGTGGGTAGAATTTCTCGAATCTTTTCCCTACGTTATTAAATATAAGAAAGGTAAGGAAAACGTAGTGGCTGATGCACTATCTCGAAGGTATACGTTGATAAATATTTTGGATGCTAAGTTAATGGGGTTTGTATTTCTTAAAGATTTATATGTCAACGATGCTGACTTTGGTGAATTCTTTAGATTATGTGCAAAGGGAGCCTACGAGAAGTACTATCGACATGATGGGTACTTATTCCAAGAAGGAAAGCTTTGTATACCCCAAGGTTCCGTACGAGAAGTGTTGATCGAAGAAGCCCATAGCGGAGGATTAATGGGGCACTTTGGTGTTGCTAAGACATTAGCTACATTGCACGAACATTTCTTTTGGCCCAAGATGCGACGAGATGTCGAACGATTTTGTAATAGATGCATTGCGTGCAAACGGGCTAAGTCAAGAATTAAGCCCCACAGTTTGTATAAACCATTACCTATTCCCGAAACCCCTTGGTCTGATACCTCCATGGATTTCGTGCTAGGTTTACCTAGGAGTAAGAATGGCTGAGATTCAATATTTGTGGTTGTAGATAGGTTCTCAAAAATGGCCCATTTTATAGCATGTCATAAAACTGATGATGCCGTTAATATTGCTAACTTATTTTTCAAAGAGGTGGTCAGGTTGCATGGCATGCCTAGAACGATCGTGTCCGACCGAGACACAAAATTCCTTAGCCATTTTTGGAGGACACTATGGGGGCGTCTTGGAACGAAGTTGCTGTTTTCAACCACTTGCCATCCGCAAACGGACGGCCAAACCGAAGTGGTCAACCGGATTCTGTCTACATTGCTTCGAGCTATTATTCGGAAGAATATGAAGGCTTGGGAAGAATGCTTACCACATGTGGAGTTTGCGTATAATCGAGCTGTTCATTCAGCTACCAAATTTTCTCCTTTTGAAATTGTCTATGGTTTCAATCCATTAACTCCACTTGATTTATTGCCGTTGCCTTCTAATCAACTTGTTCATGTAGATGGGAAGCGCAAAGCTGATTTCGTCAAGCAATTGCACCAACGAGTTCGAGACAATATTGAGGCCAAGACCAAGAACTATGAGCAACATGCTAACAAAGGTCGTAAGCGAGTTGTGTTCGAACCGGGAGATTGGGTTTGGTTGCATATGCGCAAGGAGAGATTTCCTATGCAAAGGCGATCCAAACTTCTTCCGAGAGGGGATGGACCGTTTCAAGTCCTTGAGCGAATTAACGATAACTCCTATAAATTGGACTTGCCTGGTGAATATAATGTTAGCGCGACTTTTAACGTTTCTGATTTGTCTCCATTTGATGCAGATTCCGATTTGAGGGCAAATCGTTCTGAAGAGGAGGGGAATGATGTGAGCTTGCCTACGAACCAAATGGAGAACGAACAAGAAGCCATTAAGCTGCCCATTGGTCCAATAACACGAGCTAGAGCTAAACGATTCAAAGATGCTATTTTAGCAATGGTGGAACGGGTTGAGGAAAATGATAGCAAGGAGTTTAAAAATGAGCTGAACATATTCAACTTCTTTGAAGCTGAATTTCATTCTAGCTAATTAATTTGATGCTGGAATTTAGACCATTTAAATAAACATTTAAATAAGTTTCATTACAGCTTTTAAATATGTCTTAATTAATTTAAGTGTTTAATATGTCTTGATTTAGTTAAATTAAAGATGTCTTGATGTCATTTAGTTTGTCTAAATTATTACATGTTTTTAATTTGTCTAGCCGAATTTATGTGTTATGATTTGTTAATATTTAAGTTGTCTCAATGTTATTTAGGATGTTCACATTATATTTTAATTTAGTTCAGATGAATTTGCTTGAAATTAATTAAGTTCATGTTTATTTTTAGGTGCAGCCGAATTTGGAGATGAATTGGGCAGATTCATGCATGGAGATTCAATGAATTTGAAGATGCATGTGCAGCTGAACTAATGCATTAAAAGCTGATTAATTTTGGTGTTCTTCAAGGCAACTATTCGGCCAAGAGTGATCAAGCTTTTCATCCTTTCAAGCTTGGCCGATTCTCTTCCCAAGGGCGTATAAAAGCTGTTCACACTATGTCTATTCGGTTCAGCCATGTTCACACTTCAAGGCTCTTCAAAACCGTCCATTCACACTTCTAAATGGCTGTTCAAGTTGCCAATTAATGCTGGTAATTTTTCATCAATAGTTGCTTCATGAATGACCTCATTAAACTCCATTGGCTGAATGTAGCTGCTGCTATTTTTCCAAGTTCATTGAAAGCTCTTCCTTGGTCTTTATTCAGCCGAACCTTGATGCAAGCATATACATGAATTTAAACTGAATTTTTGTTCAATTTTTGCTTAGAAATTAAGTCTAGAATATGTCCATTCGGCTACTAGACATTAGACTATAAATAGTTGCTCAATTTCTTATAAAAGGACTTTTGACAAATTTCTGAATGAAATATCATTTTAGTGAGGCAATTCACTCTCTTTATTCTCCAAAGCTCTAATTGACTTATCTTCAACAAGTGGCGTCAATCTGACTTTGTTTCGAACTTATCACCATTGGTGTGGCGTTCTTCATACCGTAGGTTCCTATTTTGCTAAATAGAGGGTCTCGGTTTTATCCCAAATCCTTTCTTTCTTTGAAACCTTAAGCCCCGGGTCCTTATTTGCTAATAAGGGTTCGACTTGTTTTCATTGAAATATCCAGCAAACAACACTCCATCAAACTCCCTTGTTTCCCAAAGCCATTTAATTTTAAACACCAAGACTTGAATTTATTTCAAGGCCGACACTACCTAATTTCGATCGGGAAATATTACGACTCGTTATTTCATACGAAATGAGCTCGTATCAAATCTCTTCAAACGGCTCTAATCTCCCCTCCAAAGAATATCGATGGCAAGAAGAAGGTTGAAGATGGCTCCCACAATCAAAAGATTGTTAAAACAACTTCTAAAGAAAACTCAAGAGAGAATTCTTAGAGAAAACCCCAAAGAAAATTCTGCACTCAACAAATCTGAAATTTGATAGAAAAGATAATAATAAGATGTTTACAAAGGGTGGCTGGCCAATGCTTATATAGGCCCCCAACAAATCCTAATTTAATTAGAAAACTTAAAAAATTTAAACTTAATTAAAAAAACAAAGTGATGTGATCCGGCTCGGTTGATTGAGTCGATTCACTTGATTGCCCGATCGTCGACGAGAAGTTTGTTTGATTTTGTAGATAGATGGAGTTAGATGATTTTTTATAGCGGAAGTTGAGAAAATGGGTTCAAAAGATGGTTTGGATAGATGTTTGATAGGCTCGGTGAAATAAAGAAATATTGTTTATAATTTAATAGTTAAAATGGAATGGAAAAATAGAACTCAAGCGAAGAACGATTCAATACTATATGAAGTATTGCCCTGGGACTTATATTGCTTAAGGTGGGTTTAATGGATTGTCGAAGATGGACCTTGACCCGTTACCTATAGAGAGGTAGGAACCAAAGGTATAAAAAGGTGGATGAACGCCACACCAGGATGGTGATAAGTTCAAGAAGTCGGGTTGACGCCACTAGCGAGCTAGATAAGTCAGAACGAGACTCGTACGAAATAGGATAGGAGGAAACCTCACAATCAAGTTTTCAATAATCAAATTCTGTAACCTTTTACAATAAACAAGTAAGCTATTTATAAGCCTAAAATGCCTATTGATATTCGGCATCTATGTTGTTCACACTAACTTAAATTCTGTTCACACAGGTATTTAACATGTTCACACAAATAGCATTAAAATCCAGTTCATGCTTGAAGATGGTACATGAATTGGCCGAACCATCATGATGCTTCACTTGATGCATTCATGCATCCTTAGCCTTGAAGAATCTCCATAATTCCATGAATGTGCAGCTCTTTAATGATCCTACATCTCCCTTGGCTGAATGAGGCATTAATGTGCCTAAAATACTTGAATGGTCATCTTGAAAATGCATGAATCATGCATGAAACGTCCCATGTATTTTCCCCCATAAATATGATCCATGAATCTTCAAATACATGAACTTTCAGCAACTCCCTCTTGCATGAACGTCCCAAATGCATGTACTCCTTTAAATGCCATCCATTGAACCTCAATTGTGCATGCACACTCCCATACATTGCACCAATCCGTTCATGAACCTGCAGCAAATTAAATCAGCAAGTTAAATGCATTTCAAACACATTAAATTAGCAGCATATGAACTCAATAATTTGCACATTAAATTTGGCCATACATATTAACAATTTTAGACATATTTAAAACATCATAATTAATTAAGTATTTAATTTAGATATAATTAAAACACTTAATTAATTATTTGTCCAGATTTTAACAAATTAACTAACTTAAGATAAACAACTAATTTAACTAATGACAAATTAAATGGTTTATTTCAGCAAAATAAATGCAAGCTAAAGAAAGCTAAAAATAAGCTCATTGGGTTAAGATTGAGTTGAATTGAGCTTGAGTGAGTTGACTTGAGCTCGAGTGAGCTGGAAACGAGCTAAACGGAGCTTAACGAAATGAAATTGAACTAATTCAGCTCGCATGGATTTGCAAACAATGCTTAGGGAGCTGATCCAAAAGTGTGCCCGGGGCATGGTCGTATCATCCCCTCCCTCTTTAAAGCGATTTGTCCCCAAATCGGGCCATTTACTCGCGAAAAATCGTTGAAGATTCTGAAAGCCACAATTAACTCGGATCAAAAGAAGCTCATTCGCATGCCCTCCCTCTTTAGGAGGGTACCACTTCACATTGTCACCTTTAAAATAATAAAACGAATTAGTGACACGATGAAGATTAAACACAAAGGAACTTTTTGAGATTTGATTCACAGTTTGAACAAATAATCCAATACCGGGGTCGAAAATAGAAATCGTTCTTACCTTTTTCTTCGATGGAAACAAACATAAATCACAAGGCATTTGATAGCTATGGTTTTGGAAGTCAACTTTCCATGGTTCGATTACCTTAGGCAATGATATAGAATGGTGTTCACCGAGGTCAAAGACAAAATTTTCTCTTGCCATTTCAATTTGATTTGGCAATTTCATGACCGACTTCATAGAAAGAACACTAAGCAACTCAAAATCATTATCATTCAAAACATGTTCGGATCTTTTAGTCCACAGTTGAGAACATCCTCCGAAAACAAAATTTTGATTTTGACTTAACAAACCAACAAGATTCACATGGCTCATTTTCAAACTTAAAGACAAAGTATCATACAAACAAAGATTGTTTACACATTCATTCAAACAAATTTTACGATGCTTGCTTTCTTTCATGGATGATTCATAATAGCAAACTCCAGGATTAAAGACATGATTTTGACTACTCGATCCAAATGGCAAAAAGAGTCCTTTTATCTCCAACAATTTACACAAATTAAACAACGAGGGTGTTAACATACTCAAATTCAAACAAAGAAACCCTTTAAATTTCATTCGAAAAGATTTACAAAAACATGGAAATTTCACACCAAAAATTAGATAATCCACATGATCAACACAACCAAGCAGATGATATGTCAACTTTTGATCACACAATTCCAGATTTTGTTGGTGCTGATTTATTCGCTCTTCATCAAAAATCTTGCCAATGGCGTATTCATCAATACATTTCCATTCCTTTTCAACATGATCAGTGAGAATGAACATTTTATATGGACTTTCATCTTGCGCATCCAAAACATGCATTCCATTGCAAGTTAAAGATAAACAACCAATACCATCAAAATGATATTTTTCAAAAGCAAGAATCTTCTTATCATTAGACAAAACAAATGGATCATCATCAATCAAAGAATGACAAGTAGCCACGTCAAAGTTCAGATTCTTTCTAAAGACCAAATCATCAACAGTGTGTCCATCAACAATCGAGTAAGGCAGAAGTGCTTTAAAATTTTCAACATTCATACCTTGCTTACCTTTTGGCATAGGCGAACTAGGATCGTTGAGAACATTACCTTTTTCAGCCAAAATGAACCTTCTCTCCTTCGAGAGGTATTGGAGTTGAAAATTATCGTCACTTGGCCTTCCGGAGACCTGAAAAGAGGAAACAAAACAAGACAAATTCTCATGTGGTTTAGTAAACAGATTCCTCACTTTTTCTTGCTCTTTTGCCTCCTTTTCTCTCGTTTGTTTTTCTAACTCATTGTCTTTTCTTTCTTTTTCAATTTTCTCTTTTCCTCACACTTTTGTTCAATCTCAATTTCTTTTTCGATTTCTTTCTCTTTTTCACATCCTTTTTCAATCTCAATTTCTTTTTCCATGACACTCGTTTCTTTTACACTCTCGTTTCTTTCTTCAATCTCACTCTCTTTTTCAATTTCTTGTTCCTTTTCTTTCATTTCTTTTTTTCGTCTCTCGATTTCATTCCATATATGCTCATTTTCTCTCATCAACATTTCTTGTCTTTCCTTTCTTCTTATTTCTTTTTCTTTTTGCCTCGCTCTTTCATTATAGGATGGAGATGCTACAAATGAATCAGCACAAAATGACTCTCATTGGGTATAATTGGAACGACTTTCACACAAAAAATGATCACCTCTTCGAGATTGATTCTTGGCGGACGAATACCTCGGTGCATACGAAGGACTACTTGTGATTTCTCGTTCGTCACCTCGGAAAGCTTCAAACTCAAAACTTGCTTTGCTTCGTCTTGAGTTCCTCGTTGAATAGGAATCATGGTATGAATCTCTTCCCAAAAATCAATGGATGTGTGCCTTCGTGATGATCTTGTCTCCGTCTCTTCACCCGGTGAGTTTGGCTTCCATCGGGCTCTTTCCTCCACTCGATCCAATCGATCATGCAATTTATCAAATTTTGATTTCACCATTCTACGCATCTCTTGCATCAAATATTGGAATTCTGATTCAGGAAATGTTTCTCGAGACATGATTAAGTAATGACAAGAAGATGTCAGAAAAAAATAATAAAGAAAATAAATACCTTACCACAAACCTCACAAATTCGCTCGAAAAGGAAATAATGATTTTCACTCGCACTCGTGTTTACATTCAATTTTTGGCTTTTTCTTTGATGTAATTTCACTCGTGCCTTTTTCCACTCAACCTCTTCTAACAATTTCGTGATTTGTCTCGGTAGACTTAATTTGCTACTTGAGGGTCAGTCGAATTGGTTTACAAAGGAAATAACGTCAGGTGTAGGGTAGGCTAAACAAAGAACAAATTTTGTTTAAAGTGTGGCGTTGGGATGGGAAAATAATGGTAGGAAGGGAAACATGATGATCGGAGTAAATAAGAGAAGAAAATAAAAACTCGCAAGACTTTTCACTTTTTTTTAACTTGATTTTTTTTGCTCACTTTTTTTTTCTTTCTTTTTTTTTGCTCGATTTTTTTCACTTTTTTTTTGAATTTTTTTTGAATTTCGATTTTTTTGATACTCCAATGCAATAGTAAGCTAAATACAAGGGAAAAAATTAAATTACAACAAAAAAAATTTTTCATTTTTTTTTTCACATTTCAAACCTACTTGCGGCCTTATTACAAATGTCGGTGCTCCTCGTTTTGCAAGCTCTGATACCAAATGATGTGATCCGGCTCGGTTGATTGAGTCGATTCACTTGATTGCCCGATCGTTGACGAGAAGTTTGTTCGATTTTGTAGATAGATGGAGTTAGATGATTTTTTATAGCGGAAGTTGAGAAAATGGGTTCAAAGATGGTTTGGATAGATGTTTGATAGGCTCGGTGAAATAAAGAAATATTGTTTATAATTTAATAGTTAAAATGGAATGGAAAAATAAAACTCAAGCGAAGAACGATTCAATACTATATGAAGTATTGCCCCGGGACTTATATTGCTTAAGGTGGGTTTAATGGATTGTCGAAGATGGACCTTGACCCGTTACCTATAGAGAGGTAGGAACCAAAGGTATAAAAAGGTGGATGAACGCCACACCAGGATGGTGATAAGTTCAAGAAGTCGGGTTGACGCCACTAGCGAGCTAGATAAGACAGAACGAGACTCGTACGAAATAGGATAGGAGGAAACCTCACAATCAAGTTTTCAATAATCAAATTTTGTAACCTTTTACAATAAACAAGTAAGCTATTTATAAGCCTAAAATGCCTATTGATATTCGGCATCTATGTTGTTCACACTAACTTAAATTCTGTTCACACAGGTATTTAACATGTTCACACAAATAGCATTAAAATCCAGTTCATGCTTGAAGATGGTACATGAATTGGCCGAACCATCATGATGCTTCACTTGATGCATTCATGCATCCTTAGCCTTGAAGAATCTCCATAATTCCATGAATGTGCAGCTCTTTAATGATCCTACATCTCCCTTGGCTGAATGAGGCATTAATGTGCCTAAAATACTTGAATGATCATCTTGAAAATGCATGAATCATGCATGAAACGTCCCATGTATTTTCCCCCATAAATATGATCCATGAATCTTCAAATACATGAACTTTCAGCAACTCCCTCTTGCATGAACGTCCCAAATGCATGTGCTCCTTTAAATGCCATCCATTGAACCTCAATTGTGCATGCACACTCCCATACATTGCACCAATCCGTTCATGAACCTGTAGCAAATTAAATCAGCAAGTTAAATGCATTTCAAACACATTAAATTAGCAGCATATGAACTCAATAATTTGCACATTAAATTTGGCCATACATATTAACAATTTTAGACATATTTAAAACATCATAATTAATTAAGTATTTAATTTAGATATAATTAAAACACTTAATTAATTATTTGTCCAGATTTTAACAAATTAACTAACTTAAGATAAACAACTAATTTAACTAATGACAAATTCAATGGTTTATTTCAGCAAAATAAATGTGATACGAGCTCGTTTCGGATGTAAAGATGAGTCGTAATCTTTCCCGATCGAAATTAGGTAGTGTCGGAATTGAATCAAATTCAAGTCTTGGTGTTTGAAGTTGGATGGCTTTAGGAACAAAGGAGTTTGATGGGTTGTTGTTTGCTGGGTAATTCGATGAAACAAGATCGAACCCTTATTATCAAATAAGGACCCGGGCTTAAGGTTTCAAAGAAAGAAATGGAAATAGGATAAAAACCGAGACCCTCTATTTAGCAAAATAGGAACCTACGGTATGAAGAACGCCACACCAATGGGTGATAAGTTCGAACAAAGTCAGATTGACGCCACTCGTTGAAGATAAGTCAATTTGAGCTTTGGAGAATAAAGAGAGTGAATTTCTCACTAAAATTATATTTCATTCAGAAATTTGGCAAAAAGTCCTTTTACAAGAAATTCAAGAACTATTTATAGCTTAAGTGACTAGTAGCCGAATAGTCAAGTTCAATACTTAAAAACTAAGTAAACATTGAACTAATTTTGAGCTAAGATCCATGAATGGTCTTGAATCAATGTTCGGCTGAATATAGACCAAGGAAGAGCTTCAACGAACTTGGAAAATTGGCAGCAGCTACATTCGGCCAATGGAGTTTAATAAGGTCAATAATGAAGCAACTCTTGCTGAAAAATTACCATCATTAATTAGCAACTTGAACAGTCATTTGGAAGTGTGAATGGACGGTTTTGAATGACCATAAGGTGTGAACATCATGAACCGAATAGCCACAATGTACCCAGCAATGTGAAGGAAATAAATGGCAGCTTTGGAGAATGGAAAATCATCTCTTTTGGCCGAATGGTCACTTAGAGAACTTCAACAATCAGCACACCATCTTTAATATAGTCCATGCATGTATCATTTGGTGCATTGAACCCAACATGCATGCATCTTCACATCCATTGAATCTTCATGCATGAATCTGCCCAATGAATCTTCAAATTCGGCTGTACCTAAAAACACACATGAACTTAATTAATTTCAATCAAATTAAGCTGAACTAAGTAAATACATAATGTGAACATCCTAATTTAACATTGAAACAACTTAAATATTAATAAAGCATGACACAAATTCGGTTGAACAGATTTAAGACATGTAATAATTTAGACAAACTAAATGAAATCAAGACATCTTTAATGTAACTAAATTAAGACATATTAAACACTTATATTAAATAAAAACATATTAATAAGCTGTAATAAGACTTAATTAAATGCTTATTTAAATGGTTTAAAATCCAGCAGCAATTTAATTAGCTAGAACGAATTTCAACTTCAAAGAAGTTGAAAATATTCAGCTCGTCTTTAAGCTCTTTGCTTTCATTTTCCTCAATCCGTTCCACCAATGCTAAAATAGCAACTTTAAATCGTTTAGCTCTAGCTCGCGTTATTGGACCAATGGGCAGCTTAATAGCTTCTTGTTCGTTCTCCATTTGGTTCGTAGGCAAGCTCACATCAAAATGCAAGCTAAAGAAAGCTAAAAATAAGCTCATTGGGTTAAGATTGAGCTGAATTGAGCTTGAGTGAGTTGACTTGAGCTCGAGTGAGCTGGAAACGAGCTAAACGGAGCTTAACGAAATGAAATTGAACTAATTCAGCTCGCATGGATTTGCAAACAATGCTTAAGGAGCTGATCCAAAAGTGTGCCCGGGGCATGGTCGTATCACAAAGGAAAATTCGGCCATGCATCCTATTGGGCTGTTTTGGGCTGAATTTAACATGTGATATTCCTAAAACTTAAAAATTAACTTAAACAACTAAAATGTTTACAAATTGGGCCCTTTGACATTTTGGCCTGATTTTCAACTAAATATGTATGGATTTCTTGATTGGGCTGGGAATTTGCTTATTGGGCCTCGCCTTTAAGAATTTGGGCTTGTGATCCATCTCCTACCGAAATTAGGTCGTTGACGCTCGTAATGGAGATCCAATGCGCTTTGGCTGCAAGATTCGATTTCTTGGACCAAGATTTCCAAGATTTGAAATCTTGATTTTCTTGATTCTTGAAATCGCTCCGAACAGCAAAATTGGGCCAAGATTCGATTTCTTGATTTTCTTGAAAACAAGAAAGTGAATCTTGATTTTCTTGATTTTAGCCCATCACCTTCTTAAGCTTGGGTTGGGCCTTTGTGACTCGTATCATATGGATTTCTTGATTGGGCTGGGAATTTGCTTATTGGGCCTCACCTTTAAGAATTTGGGCTTGTGATCCATCTCCTACCGAAATTGGGTCGTTGACGCTCGTAATGGAGATCCAACGCGCTTTGGCTGCAAGATTCAGTTTCTTGGACCAAGATTTCCAAGATTTGAAATCTTGATTTTCTTGATTCTTGAAATCACTCCGAACAGCAAAATTGGGCCAAGATTTGATTTCTTGATTTTCTTGAAAACAAGAAAGTGAATCTTGATTTTCTTGATTTGAGCCCATCACCTTCTTAAGCTTGGGTTGGGCCTTTGTGACTCGTATCTTCCTCAAAAAGATTCATCCTCGAGTCTAAAAAAATCAAATGAACTCGACTTTCCTCGATCGAACGGGACTAATGGCAATTGAGTCCACTGAAAAGAATAGCCATGAAATAGTAAATAGCAACGCAAACAAGCTTGTAGTCCAATTATAAGCATAATGGAACAGGTATAACGCATGTGAATGGACAGATTCAGATTACCATTGATGTGATCCAGCTCAGTTGATTGAGTCGATTCACTTGATTGCCCGATCGTCGACGAGAAGTTTGTTCGATTTTGTAGATAGATGGAGTTAGATGATTTTTTTATAGCGGAAGTTGAGAAAATGGGTTCAAAAGATGGTTTGGATAGATGTTTGATAGGCTCGGTGAAATAAAGAAATATTGTTTATAATTTAATAGTTAAAATGGAATGGAAAAATAGAACTCAAGCGAAGAACGATTCAATACTATATGAAGTATTGCCCCGGGACTTATATTGCTTAAGGTGGGTTTAATGGATTGTCGAAGATGGACCTTGACCCGTTACCTATAGAAAGGTAGGAACCAAAGGTATAAAAAGGTGGATGAACGCCACACCAAGATGGTGATAAGTTCAAGAAGTCGGGTTGACGCCACTAGCGAGCTAGATAAGTCAGAACGAGACTCGTACGAAATAGGATAGGAGGAAACCTCACAATCAAGTTTTCAATAATCAAATTCTGTAACCTTTTACAATAAACAAGTAAGCTATTTATAAGCCTAAAATGCCTATTGATATTCGGCATCTATGTTGTTCACACTAACTTAAATTCTGTTCACACAGGTATTTAACATGTTCACACAAATAGCATTAAAATCCAGTTCATGCTTGAAGATGGTACATGAATTGGCCGAGCCATCATGATGCTTCACTTGATGCATTCATGCATCCTTAGCCTTGAAGAATCTCCATAATTCCATGAATGTGCAGCTCTTTAATGATCCTACATCTCCCTTGGCTGAATGAGGCATTAATGTGCCTAAAATACTTGAATGGTCATCTTGAAAATGCATGAATCATGCATGAAACGTCCCATGTATTTTCCCCCATAAATATGATCCATGAATCTTCAAATACATGAACTTTCAGCAACTCCCTCTTGCATGAACGTCCCAAATGCATGTGCTCCTTTAAATGCCATCCATTGAACCTCAATTGTGCATGCACACTCCCATACATTGCACCAATCCGTTCATGAACCTGCAGCAAATTAAATCAGCAAGTTAAATGCATTTCAAACACATTAAATTAGCAGCATATGAACTCAATAATTTTCACATTAAATTTGGCCATACATATTAACAATTTTAGACATATTTAAAACATCATAATTAATTAAGTATTTAATTTAGATATAATTAAAACACTTAATTAATTATTTGTCCAGATTTTAACAAATTAACTAACTTAAGATAAACAACTAATTTAACTAATGACAAATTAAATGGTTTATTTCAGCAAAATAAATGCAAGCTAAAGAAAGCTAAAAATAAGCTCATTGGGTTAAGATTGAGCTAAATTGAGCTTGAGTGAGTTGACTTGAGCTCGAGTGAGCTGGAAACGAGCTAAACGGAGCTTAACGAATGAAATTGAACTAATTCAGCTCGCATGGATTTGCAGACAATGCTTAGGGAGCTGATCCAAAAGTGTGCCCGGGGCATGGTCGTATCAACCATGCCTTAATCGACAGTCTATAGATTCACTCACACATGCATTATCAAAAACAAGAATGTTTTTATCAACCATCAAAATAGATTTATCATCAATAAATAAAATAGGACAGTCAAGCACGTTTCGATCTAAGTGTTCATCAACACGATCTTTGTCGCTATCCGAGGAGTACAAAAGTGTTTCAAAGGTTTCAAGCATCTTACCTTGATAAGCAAAAGAATAAGGGTCGATTTTACCTTTTTCATTTAAAACAAACCTTCGTTCATCGGGGGCATAGTGTAGTCGAATCTCCGTTGTTGAGTTAACCTTTGTCAAATGGAACTCAAACTTCATGTACAACCACATAAACTATTTAAGGCACGAATACAAATTGAAAACAAATTTGGAAAATTTCGTTACCTTATTCTCCAAAACAGATTTGGACAAATTCGAGAATTTTACACAAGGTAAATCAAGAGAATAACAAATCACGCTTCTTTTCGTAATGACTTTATCAACCATAATCGAAGAGTAACAATTAATCGGATCAAAATGAGGGGATCTTTTAAGAACCAAGTCACCAAAAGTTTTATAAATAATTTTCAAATCTGCACTGGACTCGGTTTCTAAAATTTCCTTACCTCGCTTACCTTCGGGATCATGTAGTGTGATTTCATCTTTGCCTAAGTTGATCGTATGAAAGCGTCTTTCATTTGAGAGGTATTGAAGTTGAAAGTTATCTTTCGATCTTTCGGGAACCTAAAAAGTAGCAACACAAGAAAAATTCATATCTTGGTTAGTGGAAACATTCCTCACTACCCTTTCCACGTCTTTTTCTTTTGTTTCTTTTTCTAATTCATTTTCTCTTCTTTCTTCAATTTCTTTTTCACTCTCAATCTCTTTTTGCTCTTTTTCATTCTCTTTTTCTTTTTCCTCACTTGTTTTAACAGAATTTTTCAGTTTGATTTGGTCCTCATGGACTTGTTCCGGAGTGAGCGGCACTAAGGTGAGTTTCTTTCCTTGATGCTTGAAAGAATACCTATTGGTACGACCATCGTGAGTGACTTTTCGATCCAGTTGCCATGGTTCTCCTAGCAACAAATGGCAGGCTTGAATAGGTATTACGTCACACACAACTTCGTCTTGATACTTATCGATAGAAAAGGTGATGCACACTTGTTGAGTGACCCTAAATTGGCCTTCATTGCTAAGCCCTTGTAGTTGATAAGGTTGTGGATGTTTGGTAGTGGTTAAGCAAAGCTTTTCCACCATCGTCGTGCTGGCTATGTTCGAGTAACTTTCACCATCAATAATAACTCTACAAAGGTTACCTTGTACATGGCAGCGAGTATGAAAGAGATGTTCTCGTTGCTGCTCGCTCTTTGGTTTTGCCAAAGATGATTGTCCACGATCATGAAAATCATCATCCATTCTAGGGACACATTGAGGGCTGCACCTATAGGGCTGGTTATCCCTATCTTCCTTAATTGGATCTCGATATTGATGTTTTTGATTCACTCGTACCTCATTCAAAGTAGTATTCAATGCTTGAAGTGTAGCATTTATTTGTGTGATTGCAGCAGTATGTCTGTCTAACTGTTGTTGGACTTTCATAAGTGCATCATTATTATCACCTTTAGACATCTTCAAAACCTGTAAAAAATAAACACTCAACACTCAAAAATAAAAGTTAGCAAACCTCACCATTAATCACTCAAAAAGAAAAATCAAATTCTCAATGAGGTCGAATTCAATCTTGTGAGTTCTTTATCAGAGTTTATATCAACCAATTAGAGAGTGTGAACCAAACTACCAAAGAATCCTAATTTGCACTAGGATGCCAAAAACTGACGAGACACCAAGTGATTCGTGTTGCACCGGGGAAGGAGTTGTGCACACGTGTAAATCCTACTAACACAAGAAACAAGAAGGTGTTAGATAACATAACGGAATAATAAAAGTAAACAAATGAAAACCTACAGCTAAGAATCAATAAAAATTGCTGAAAATAGAAAACCTGAAAAACTGCGGAGTAACTTGACAACTTCGTTCGAGGTGTTCTTGATCTCTAAAAATCACAAAATTAAATCTGGAATGTCCTTAAATATTGCATTTTTGATCTGGAAATTTTGGGCACCAAATTCAAGTCGCTGAATCTTTTTTTAAATTTTTATTGAATTTCATCTTTTTTTATTTTTTTGACTTTTTTGACTGATTTTTTTGCGGGAATAAATTTTTTATATTCAATCACAGTGCCAAAACATTTATGTAAAATTTCAGATCAATCGGACAACGTTTACCCACTCAAATGAATTTTTTTGAACAATTTTTCTGGGTAAAACTGCTGTTTATGCTTTAAAAAATAGAGATCAGTTTAGAAATCAACCAAGAACACCCAAAACGCCCAAAATCTGATACCAAATGATACGGGGTTGCACGCGGACCAAGATCAAGTTGCCACGTCACGAGAAACTCCTACGAAAGATCCTAGACGAACAGATCTGAAATCAAAAACAAAGATTAAGATTAAACCGAATCAGATTTGAATTTAAATCCCCAAATTCAATTAAAGGAGCAGCAAGAAACAAAGAAATAGAATAGATGAATCAAACGAAATTGGAAGTATAGAAAGATGGCGAATCGGTCAACAAATTGATTCGGCCAAGAATGCCCAATTTCCAGCAATCAATTGATTCCCAAATTGAAAGAAATCCAATCGGCCAAACCCTAGGAATTGGGGATTTTTGGGTTCGAATGGGTGCTGCCAATAGGAGAACAACTTAAACGATGAAATCTTGAGTTTAATCAATGCTGGAAAACAAACAAGAACAGCAAAATATTAGATGAGAAATCGGCACAAGTATAAGCAAAGAAAAGTAAAGAAAGAAATCGAAAACAGCAAGAATTAAAGGATAAGTCCTAAAGATCCTTAAAATCCCGAAAGATTTCACAAATCTCTTCAAACGGCTCTAATCTCCCCTGCAAAGAATATCGATGGCAAGAAGAAGGTTAAAGATGGCTCCCACAATCAAAAGATTGTTAAAACAACTTCTAAAGAAAACTCAAGAGAGAATTCTTGGAGAAAACCCCAAAGAAAATTCTGCACTCAACAAATCTGAAATTTGATAGAAAAAATAATAATAAGATGTTTACAAAGGGTGGCTGGCCAATGCTTATATAGGCCTCCAACAAATCCTAATCTAATTAGAAAACTTCAAAAATTTAAACTTAATTAAAAAAAACAAAGGAAATTCGGCCATGCATCCTATTGGGCTGTTTTGGGCCGAATTTAACATGTGATATTCCTAAAACTTAAAAATTAACTTAAACAACTAAAATGTTTACAAATTGGGCCCTTTGACATTTTGGCCTGATTTTCAACTAAATATGTATAGATTTCTTGATTGGGTTGGGAATTTGCTTATTGGGCCTCGCCTTTAAGAATTTGGGCTTGTGATCCATCTCCTACCGAAATTGGGTCGTTGACGCTCGTAATGGAGATCCAACGCGCTTTGGCTGCAAGATTCGGTTTCTTGGACCAAGATTTCCAAGATTTGAAATCTTGATTTTCTTGATTCTTGAAATCGCTCCGAACAGCAAAATTGGGCCAAGATTCGATTTCTTGATTTTCTTGAAAACAAGAAAGTGAATCTTGATTTTCTTGATTTTAGCCCATCACCTTCTTAAGCTTGGGTTGGGCCTTTGTGACTCGTATCATAATCCCAAATTATTCAAAACAAAACGGCACAAGCAAAATTTAATAAAGAAGAATGAACAGCAAAAGAATAAAGAAAAGTCTTAAGAAGCCTTGAAATCCTGAAAGATTTCAAAACTCCCTTCAAACGGCTCTAATCTCCCCTCCAATGAAGATCAATGGCAAAAGAAGGCTGAAGATGGCTCCCACAATCAAAAAGATTGTTAAAACTACTTCTAAAGAAAACTCAAGAGAAAATTCTTGAAGAACTCAAAGAGAATTTTCACTCAAAGCAAATCTGAAATTTTCGATGTAATTGTAATGTGTCTAACAAGGGTGGCAAGCCATGCCTATAAATAGGTGATACGAGTCACAAAGGCCCAACCCAAGTTCAAGAACGTGATGGGCTCAAATTACCACAAGGCCCAATAACGAGATCAAAGGCCCGACAAATGCGTTCCAAACTAAATGGGACCATTCAAGAGTTCGTTAGCAAGGCCTTAGATGCGTACACAAAAAATGAGAAAATCAAGATTCACTTTCTTGTTTTCAAGAAAATCAAGAAACCGAATCTTGGCCCAATTTTGCTATTTGGAGCGATTTCAAGAATTAAGAAAATCAAGACTTCAAATCTTGGAAATCTTGGTCCAAGAAGCTGAATCTTGCAGCTAAAGCGCATTGGATCTCTGTCACGAGCATCAACGACTCAATTTCGGTAAAAGATGGATCACAAGCCCAAGTTCTTGAAGGCAATGCCCAATAAGAATTTTCCAAGCCCAAGCAAGAAATCTACCCATATTTAGTTGAAAATCAGGCCAAATTGTCAAAGGGCCCAATTTGTAAACATTTTAATTGTCAATTTAAATTTTAGGCTTTAGGAAGGTTACATGTTAAAATTCGACCCAAAACAGTCAATTTAAGTGCATGATCGAATTTAGCTATTATTTTTATTAATTAGGTTTAATTTTTAAGTTTTCTAATAAGATTAGGATTAGTCTAAGGCCTATTTAAAGGCATGGCCGGCCACCCTTGTACATACTACTTCTCAATTATATTGAAAATTTCAGATTTGTTTAAGTGCAGAATTCTCTTTGAGTTTTTCTCCAAGAATTCTCTCTTGAGTTTTCTTTAAAAGTTGTTTTAACAATCTTTTGATTGTGGGAGCCATCTTCAACCTTCTTCTTGCCATTGAAATTACTCGTTTCTTTTACACTATCGTTTCTTTCTTCAATCTCACTCTCTTTTTCAATTTCTTGTTCCTTTTCTTTCATTTCTTTTTTTCGTCTCTCGATTTCATTCCATATATGCTCATTTTCTCTCATCAACATTTCTTGTCTTTCCTTTCTTCTTATTTCTTTTTCTTTTTGCCTCGCTCTTTCATTATAGGATGGAGATGCTACAAATGAATCAGCACAAAATGACTCTCATTGGGTATAATTGGAACGACTTTCACACAAAAAATGATCACCTCTTCGAGATTGATTCTTGGCGGACGAATACCTCGGTGCATACGAAGGACTACTTGTGATTTCTCGTTCGTCACCTCGGAAAGCTTTAAACTCAAAACTTGCTTTGCTTCGTCTTGAGTTCCTCGTTGAATAGGAATCATGGTATGAATCTCTTCCCAAAAAATCAATGGATGTGTGCCTTCGTGATGATCTTGTCTCCGTCTCTTCACCCGGTGAGTTTGGCTTCCATCGGGCTCTTTCCTCCACTTGATCCAATCGATCATGCAATTTATCAAATTTTGATTTCACCATTCTATGCATCTCTTGCATCAAATATTGGAATTCTGATTCGGGAAATGTTTCTCGAGACATGATTAAGTAATGACAAGAAGATGTTAGAAAAAAAATAATAAAGAAAATAAATACCTTACCACAAACCTCACAAATTCGCTCGAAAAGGAAATAATGATTTTCACTCGCACTCGTGTTTACATTCAAATTTTGGCTTTTTCTTTGATGTAATTTCACTCGTGCCTTTTTCCACTCAACCTCTTCTCACAATTTCGTGATTTGTCTCGGTAGACTTAATTTGCTGCTTGAGGGTCGGTTTCAAATTGGTTACAAGGGATAATGTTGGGTGTAGGGTAGGCTGAATAAAGAAGAAAATTGGTTTGAAGTGTGGCGTTGGGATGGGTAAATAATGGTAGGAAGGGAAACTTGATGATCGGAGTAATAAGAGATGAAAATAAAACTCGCAATACTTTTCACTTTTTTTTGTTCTTTTCTTTTACTTTTTTTTTTGCTCACTTCTTTTCTTTTCTTTTTTTGAATTTCGTTTTTTTTGTGATACTCCAATACAATAGTAAGGTAAATACAAGGAAGAGAAAAAAAAATTAAATTCCAACTCAAAATTTTTTTTTTGATTTTTTTTGACTTTTTTTTACATTACGAACCTACTCCGAGCTTGATACGAATGTCGGCATTTCTCGATTTAGTAGCTCTGATACCAAATGATGTGATCCGGCTCAGTTGATGGAGTCGGGTTCACTTAAGATGCCCGATCGTCGACGAGAAGTTTGTTCGAATTTGTAGATAGATGGAGTTAGATGATTTTTATAGCGGAAGTTGAAAAAATGGGTTCAAAAGATGGTTTGGATAGATGTTTGATAGGCTCGGTGAAATAAAGAAATATTGTTTATAATTTAATAGTGAAAATGGAATGAAAAAAATGGAACTCAAGCGAAGAACGATTCAATACTATATGAAGTATTGCCCCGGGACTTATATTGCTCAAGGTGGATTAAATGGATTGTCGAAGATGGACCTTGACCCGTTACCTATAGAGAGGTAGGAACCAAAGGTATAAAAAGGTGGATGAACGCCACACCAGGATGGTGATAAGTTCAAGAAGTCGGGTTGACGCCACTAGCGAGCTAGATAAGTCAGAACGAGACTCGTACAAAATAGGATAGGAGGAAACCTCACAATCAAGTTTTCAATAATCAAATTCTGTAACCTTTTACAATAAACAAGTAAGCTATTTATAAGCCTAAAATGCCTATTGATATTCGGCATCTATGTTGTTCACACTAACTTAAATTCTGTTCACACAAGTATTTAACATGTTCACACAAATAGCATTAAAATTCAGTTCATGCTTGAAGATGGTACATGAATTGGCCGAACCATCATGATGCTTCACTTGATGCATTCATGCATCCTTAGCCTTGAAGAATCTCCATAATTCCATGAATGTGCAGCTCTTTAATGATCCTACATCTCCCTTGGCTGAATGAGGCATTAATGTGCGTAAAATACTTGAATGGTCATCTTGAAAATGCATGAATCATGCATGAAACGTCCCATGTAATTTTCCCCCATAAATATGATCCATGAATCTTCAAATACATGAACTTTCAGCAACTCCCTCTTGCATGAACGTCCCAAATGCATGTGCTCCTTTAAATGCCATCCATTGAACCTCAATTGTGCATGCACACTCCCATACATTGCACCAATCCGTTCATGAACCTGCAGCAAATTAAATCAGCAAGTTAAATGCATTTCAAACACATTAAATTAGCAGCATATGAACTCAATAATTTGCACATTAAATTTGGCCATACATATTAACAATTTCATACATATTTAAAACATCATAATTAATTAAGTATTTAATTTAGATATAATTAAAACACTTAATTAATTATTTGTCCAGATTTAACAAATTAATTAACTTAAAATAAACAACTAATTCAACTAAAGACAAATTAAATGATTTATTTCAGGAAAATAAATGCAAGCTAAAGAAAGCTAAAAATAAGCTCATTAGGTTAAGATTGAGCTGAATTGAGCTTGAATGAGTTGACTTGAGCTCGAGTGAGCTAGAAACAAGCTGAACAGAGCTCAATGAGAAGGAATTGAACTAATTCAGCTTGCATGGATTTGCAAACAATGCTTAGGGAGCTGGTCCAAAAGTGTGCCCAAGGCGTGGCCGTATCATCCCCTCCCTCTTTAAAGCGATTTGTCCCCAAATCGGGCCATTTACTCACAAAAAATTGTTGATGATTTTGAAAGCCACAATTGACTCGGATCAAAAGAAGCTCATTCGCATGCCCTCCCTCTTTAGGAGGGTACCACTTCACATTGTCACCTTTAAAAGAATAAAACAAATTAGTGACACAATGAAGATTAAACACAAAGGAACTTTCCAAAATTTGATTCACAATTCGAACAAATAAACTGATACCAGGGTCAAAAATAGAAATTGTTCTTACCTTTTTTCTCGATAGAAACAAACCTAAATCACAAAACAGTCGAAAGGCATAATCTCGAAGATCAGAATTACAGAATCCAAGCCCTTTTAACAAGAACAAAGAATAATAATCTCCGGGGTCAAAAACAAAATTTTCTCTTGCCATTTCAATTTGATTTAGCAATTTCATGACAGACTTCATAGAAAGAACACTAAACATCTCAAAATGATTATCATGCAAAACATGTTCAGATCTTTTAGACCATAGTTGAGAACAACCTCCGAAAACAAAATTTGGATTTTGACTTAACAAACCAACAAGATTCACATGTCTCATTTTCAAACTTAAAGACAAAGCATCATACAAACAAAAATTGTTTACACATTCATTCAAACAAAATTTACGATACTTGCTTTCTTTCATGGATGATTCATAATAACAAACTCCAGGATTAAAGACATGATTTTGACTACTCGATCCAAATGGCAAAAAGAGTCCTTTTATCTCCAACAATTTACACAAATTAAACAACGATGGTGTTAGCATACTCAAATTCAAACAAGCAAACCCTTTAAATTTCATTCGAAAAGATTTATGAAAACATGGAAATTTCACACCATAAATTAGATAATCCACATGATCAACACAACCAAGCAAATGATATGTCGACTTTTGATCACTCAATTCTAGATTTTGTTGGCGCTGATTTATTCGTTCTTCATCAAAATCTTGCCAATACCATACTCAACAATACATTTCCAATCCTTTTCAATGGAATCAGATAAAATGAACAATTTATACGGACTTTCATCTTGCGCATCCAAAATATGCATTCCATTGCAAGTTAAAGATAAACAACCAATACCATCAAAATGATATTTTTCAAATGCAAGAATCTTCTTATCATTAGACAAAACAAATGGATCATCATCAATCAAAGAATGACAAATAGCCACGTCAAAGTTTAGATTCTTTCTAAAGACCAAATCATCAACAGTGTGTCCATCAACAATCGAGTAAGGCAGAAGTGCTTTAAAATTTTTAACATTCATACCTTGCTTACCTTTTGGCATAGGCGAACTAGGATCGTTGAGAACATTACCTTTTTCAGCCAAAATGAACCTTCTCTCCTTCGAGAGGTATTGGAGTTGAAAATTATCGTCACTTGGCCTTCCGGAGACCTGAAAAGAGGAAACAAAACAAGACAAATTCTCATGTGGTTTAGTAAACAGATTCCTTACTTTTTCTTGCTCTTTTGCCTCCTTTTCTCTCGTTTGTTTTTCTAACTCATTGTCTTTTCTTTCTTTTTCAATTTTCTCTTTTTCCTCACACTTTTGTTCAATCTCAATTTCTTTTTCGATTTCTTTCTCTTTTTCACATCCTTTTTCAATCTCAATTTCTTTTTCCATGACACTCGTTTCTTTTACACTCTCGTTTCTTTCTTCAATCTCACTCTCTTTTTCAATTTCTTGTTCCTTTTCTTTCATTTCTTTTTTTCGTCTCTCGATTTCATTCCATATATGCTCATTTTCTCTCATCAACATTTCTTGTCTTTCCTTTCTTCTTATTTCTTTTTCTTTTTGCCTCGCTCTTTCATTATAGGATGGAGATGTTACAAATGAATTAGCACGAAATGACTCTCGTTGGGTATAATTGGAACGACTTTCATACAAAAAATGATCACCTCTTCGAGATTGATTCTTGGCGGACGAATACCTCGGTGCATACGAAGGACTACTTGTGATTTCTCGTTCGTCACCTCGGAAAGCTTTAAACTCAAAACTTGCTTTGCTTCGTCTTGAGTTCCTCGTTGAATAGGAATCATGGTATGAATCTCTTCCCAAAAAATCAATGGATGTGTGCCTTCGTGATGATCTTGTCTCCGTCTCTTCACCCGGTGAGTTTGGCTTCCATCGGGCTCTTTCCTCCACTTGATCCAATCGATCATGCAATTTATCAAATTTTGATTTCACCATTCTATGCATCTCTTGCATCAAATATTGGAATTCTGATTCGGGAAATGTTTCTCGAGACATGATTAAGTAATGACAAGAAGATGTTAGAAAAAAAATAATAAAGAAAATAAATACCTTACCACAAACCTCACAAATTCGCTCGAAAAGGAAATAATGATTTTCACTCGCACTCGTGTTTACATTCAAATTTTGGCTTTTTCTTTGATGTAATTTCACTCGTGCCTTTTTCCACTCAACCTCTTCTCACAATTTCGTGATTTGTCTCGGTAGACTTAATTTGCTGCTTGAGGGTCGGTTTCAAATTGGTTACAAGGGATAATGTTGGGTGTAGGGTAGGCTGAATAAAGAAGAAAATTGGTTTGAAGTGTGGCGTTGGGATGGGTAAATAATGGTAGGAAGGGAAACTTGATGATCGGAGTAATAAGAGATGAAAATAAAACTCGCAATACTTTTCACTTTTTTTGTTCTTTTCTTTTACTTTTTTTTTGCTCACTTCTTTTTTTTTTTTTTGAATTTCGTTTTTTTTGTGATACTCCAATACAATAGTAAGGTAAATACAAGGAAGAGAAAAAAAAATTAAATTCCAACTCAAAATTTTTTTTTGATTTTTTTTGACTTTTTTTTACATTACGAACCTACTCCGAGCTTGATACGAATGTCGGCATTTCTCGATTTAATAGCTCTGATACCAAATGATGTGATCCGGCTCAGTTGATGGAGTCGGGTTCACTTAAGATGCCCGATCGTCGACGAGAAGTTTGTTCGAATTTGTAGATAGATGGAGTTAGATGATTTTTATAGCGGAAGTTGAAAAAATGGGTTCAAAAGATGGTTTGGATAGATGTTTGATAGGCTCGGTGAAATAAAGAAATATTGTTTATAATTTAATAGTGAAAATGGAATGAAAAAAATGGAACTCAAGCGAAGAACGATTCAATACTATATGAAGTATTGCCCCGGGACTTATATTGCTCAAGGTGGATTAAATGGATTGTCGAAGATGGACCTTGACCCGTTACCTATAGAGAGGTAGGAACCAAAGGTATAAAAAGGTGGATGAACGCCACACCAGGATGGTGATAAGTTCAAGAAGTCGGGTTGACGCCACTAGCGAGCTAGATAAGTCAGAACGAGACTCGTACGAAATAGGATAGGAGGAAACCTCACAATCAAGTTTTCAATAATCAAATTCTGTAACCTTTTACAATAAACAAGTAAGCTATTTATAAGCCTAAAATGCCTATTGATATTCGGCATCTATGTTGTTCACACTAACTTAAATTCTGTTCACACAAGTATTTAACATGTTCACACAAATAGCATTAAAATTCAGTTCATGCTTGAAGATGGTACATGAATTGGCCGAACCATCATGATGCTTCACTTGATGCATTCATGCATCCTTAGCCTTGAAGAATCTCCATAATTCCATGAATGTGCAGCTCTTTAATGATCCTACATCTCCCTTGGCTGAATGAGGCATTAATGTGCGTAAAATACTTGAATGGTCATCTTGAAAATGCATGAATCATGCATGAAACGTCCCATGTAATTTTCCCCCATAAATATGATCCATGAATCTTCAAATACATGAACTTTCAGCAACTCCCTCTTGCATGAACGTCCCAAATGCATGTGCTCCTTTAAATGCCATCCATTGAACCTCAATTGTGCATGCACACTCCCATACATTGCACCAATCCGTTCATGAACCTGCAGCAAATTAAATCAGCAAGTTAAATGCATTTCAAACACATTAAATTAGCAGCATATGAACTCAATAATTTGCACATTAAATTTGGCCATACATATTAACAATTTCATACATATTTAAAACATCATAATTAATTAAGTATTTAATTTAGATATAATTAAAACACTTAATTAATTATTTGTCCAGATTTAACAAATTAATTAACTTAAAATAAACAACTAATTCAACTAAAGACAAATTAAATGATTTATTTCAGGAAAATAAATGCAAGCTAAAGAAAGCTAAAAATAAGCTCATTAGGTTAAGATTGAGCTGAATTGAGCTTGAATGAGTTGACTTGAGCTCGAGTGAGCTGGAAACAAGCTGAACAGAGCTCAATGAGAAGGAATTGAACTAATTCAGCTTGCATGGATTTGCAAACAATGCTTAGGGAGCTGGTCCAAAAGTGTGCCCAAGGCGTGGCCGTATCAGATTCTATTCTACTCAATTCACGATCGGGCATCACTAACGACTCGAATCAATCACGAAACGAGTTCGTATCAGATTAGAGCCGTTTGAAGGGAGTTGTAGAATCTTTTGGGATTTCAAGGCTTCTTAGGACTTATCTTTTAATTTCTTGCTGTCAATTTTTTTCTTTTAAATTTTGCTTGTGTTGATTTTATTTAATCACTTTGTTTGCTGTTCTTGTTGCGTTTCAGGCATTCCAAAGCATTCCAAATCTAATTCGCCCTCTTCTTTACTAAAGATCGGATTGCCTCTTTTGTTCTTGGCAGCAAAATTCGTTCAAAATCCCTAAATTCCATGTTCTTGCCGATTTCTTCTTTTCAGATTTGGGTTGTTTTGATTGCTGGAATTTTGGGGAAATTTAACTTGTTGTTTGTGTCTTTCTTTTCAGATTCAGCAGATTGGAGTATGCTTTGGGGTTCAATTACATGTTCTTGATTCCCCAAGAACCTTTATTAACACTTATTCTTATTCTCAATTTGATTCTTTTCTGGTTTTGGGATTTTTATTTCAGATCTGGAAATTCAAAGTTCTAATCTTTTAATTTCTATTTGTTTCAGATCTGTTCGTTTAGAGCCTCGTAGGAGTTTTTCTCGTGAATTGGCAACTCGATCTTGGTCCGCGCGCAACCCTCTATCATTTGGTATCATATTTTGGGCATTTTGGGTGTTCTTGGTTGATTTCGAAACTGATCTCTATTTTTTAAACTACAAACAGCAATTTTACCCAGAAAATTTTTTGAAAAAAATTCATTTCAGTGGGTAAACGTTTTCTGATTGATCTAAAATTTTACATTCATATTTTTGGAACTGTTATTGAATATAAAAAAATTATCCCCGCAAAAAAATCAGTCTAAAAAGTCAAAAAAAAAACAAAAAAATATGAAATCTAATAAAAATTTAAAAAAATATTCAGTGGGTTGAATTTGGTGCCCAAAATTTCCAGATAAAAAAATTAAATATTTAAGGACATTCCAGATTTAATTTTGTGATTTTTGGAGATCGAGAACACCTCGAACGAAGTTGTCAAGTTACTCCGCAGTTTTTTGAGTTTTCTGGTTTCAGCAATTTTTATTGATTCTTAGCTGTAGGTTTTCATTTGTTTGATTTTATTCTCCCTTTACAATATCTAACACCTTCTTGTTTCTTGTGTTAGTAGGATTTAAACATCTGCACAATCCTTCCTCGGTGCAACACGAATCAATTGGTGTCTCGTCAGTTTTTGGCATCATAGAGCAAATTAGGATTCTTTGGTAGTTCGGTTCATACACTCTCTAATTGGTTGATATAAACTCTACTAAAGAACTCACAAGACTGAATTCTACCTCATTGAGAATTTGTTATTTCTTTTTGAGTGATTAATGGTGAGGTTTGCTAACTTTTATTTTTGAGTGTTGAGTGTTTATTTTTGTAGGTTTTTGAAAATGTCTAGAGGTGATAATAATGATGACACATTTAAAAAATTCCAACAACAGTTGGACGAACAGGCTGCTGCACTTCGAGCTTTGACTGCTACCATCAATGAAGTGCGATTGAATCAAGAGTCTCAATATCAATGAAGTGTGATTGAATCATAGGTGCGGTCCTAGACGTGTCACTAGAACTAATGTTGATTTTCATGATCATGGACAACCCTCTTTGGCAAAACCGAAGTTCACAATTCCCTAATTTCGTGGTAAGAATGATCCAGAAGCTTATTGTGAATGGGAATCTAAGATTGAACTTATGTTTCAGTACTATAAATGTCCGGATGATGAAAAGGTGGCATTAGCAACTCTAGAATTTTCAGATTATGCATTAAGTTGGTGGACTCAACTTGGGGTAAATTGTCATCGAAATTATGAAGGTGAGATCTCGACATGGGATGAGTTGAAGTAGATTATGCGTAAAAGGTTTATTCCACCTCACTACTATAGAGAAATTAAGACAAAGCTGAGAAGACTTGTTCAAGGTAGTAGGACGGTGGATGAATATTTTAAGGAGATGGAGATGCTCGTTCAGAGAGCTAATGTGGAGGAGGATGAGAAAACAACTATGGTTCGATTTATTGATGGTTTGAATAGGCCGATAGTTAATACATTGAGGCTACAAACTTACATTGATTTGGAAGAAGCAGTTCACAAAGCCATTGAGATCGAGCAACAATTAAAGAACAAAGGTTTGTGTCCTTCTCTACTTCACAATATTACCGAGGTAACAATTTCAATTCTGATTTTAAAAGTTCAAAATCACCTTTTGTTACTAATAAGTCTTCTTTGAGTAGCAAGCAATCAGATTGGAAAAAAGGGGCTCCTGCTAAAATGCAAACACCTTCTAAGCAGCCCAATTTAGGTGATTCAAATATGAAGAGGACTCGTGAGATTGAATGTTTTAAGTGCAAAGGGCGTGGTCATTATAGTAGGGAATACCCTAACACGAGATTACTTCTTCTGAAAGATAATGGTGAGTACACTTTTGACTTTGATAAAACAGATCCAGATATGCCAGAACATGTGGATGACAGTGATAATGGCGAAGAGTTGGTCGAACCACCAAAAGAACGGTACTTTGCTGATTTTCAATGCCTTGTAGTTCGCTGAACCCTTAACATCCAGATGAAAGATGATGACAACCAAATAACCAATATTTTCCATTCTCGGTGTTTTATTAAATGATACACCCCGGCCTCCAAAGAACCCTTAGTCGTTGATGTGCCCGATCGTGAATTGGAGTAATATTAATGATGCGATCCCGGTCGCATCATGTTACGACACAACTCGATGCTACCGAGATTGGCCCAAACTCGAGGGGCCCAAGTGCAAAATAAAGTTTTTAATTTCAGTTTGTCAATTTGGTAGCTGGAAAATAAGGACTTTGATTCATTAATTTTTAGTTATTTTAGTTTGTGTTTTTAATTATGTCATAGTTTGCACATCATTAATATCTGTTCTGCATTTAATAAAGTCATGCATTATGTAACTTTCATGTTAGTTAAGTTTGCATCATTAAATTAAGTCAGTTTAATTATGTAACTTTCATGTTAGTTAAATTTGCATTTCAAAACCATGTATTTAAGCATCTTAGTTTAATAAATGAGTTGCTGGACATTTATTCAACTCATCTTAGTTTTAATTAATAAGTGTTTTTGTTGAACTTTATTTAATAAGTGTTGTTCTTAATTAATCTAGTTCCTAGGATTATTTATTGATGCATGAGTTAAGTTCATGTAATTATGCTTCTTTAATTAAACTAGTTGCTGGAATAATTATTGCATATATGTTTTAGTTCATTTATTTAAGTAAGTTTAATGTTTGTTATGATTAATAAGTGTTTTCATTTGTTTAATAAACTCATTTTAATGTGTTTATTGCAGGTGACTTTTTATCTTATAGTGGTTACAATTCAAGGCTGTTACACATTTAATTAAGTGGTTGTTCAAGTTCTTTTGAGTTACAATTAAAGGGGCTGCTATAAAGGGAGCTTAAAATCATTAAAGGAGTTTTTAAAGAGCATTTTATGCCCTTTAAAATTCAGCAGCAACTCTTCCACTTCCAGCCATTTTTGGAGCTTTCAAGAAAAATTAATCAAGCCTTTGAATGTCATTAAGGAGCTGGTTAAGAGATGGTGACTATTCAACTAGCCAAGGACAACTCAAGAGTCATTTTCTAAGCCATTAAAGACATTCAAATCAGCTGAATTAAAGTGATTTTATGGAAGGAGTTATTTGGTTCAAAGAATAAGAAAAGACATCAGTTTTTATGGCACATTAAGTGGATGTTTTTGACCATTCGGTTACCTTGTTTTAGCATTATAAATAGATGTAATCAGCCATAGAGAAGGAGAACTTTTTGCTGAATATAGATGAAATATTTGAATTGTGAGCTATCCAATTCTCTTTGTTCTTTCGGAATTGATTTGACTTATCAAGCATTGCTTGTGGCGTCCATCTTTTCTTTGTTGCTGAACTTATCACCTTTGGTGTGGCGTTCAATATACCTTTGGTTCCTATCATAGTTGATAGTGGGTCAAGGTTCCTTTCCTGTTTCCTTTAACCGAAAAACACCTAAAGACCATTTTGAGATTCGGGTCAACAATTCGTTATTGTTGGTTCATTTTCGGTCTTAGCCAATTAATTTGTTATTGTTTCCTCTTTATTTTGTTTATTACCTTTGTTTTAAACCATTATCTCTATTTTGTTTCATTTTAAAACTGAAACGAATCCATCCTTACTCAATTCACGATTGGGCAACACATACGACTCAAAACATCACGAGACGAGTTCGTATCAATTAAGGTTTGTCGAAGATAGGTTAAGAAAGAAAGAATAAAGGCTCAAATTGGTTCAAAGAGGTTATAGAATGAATGGAGATTGTTAGGTGAACGTAAACCAAGTATTAAAGTTGATCTAACACAATATAAGTGTGTTATCCCGAAACTTATACGAATGCTTAGGTTGAGATTGTAACGGTTAGGAAGGTAGGTAATAGAAACGCAACCTCGACCCACTATCAATATTGATAGGAACCTCGGTATAACTTGAACGCCACACTTTGGGTACAAAGTGATAAGTTCGAAATACAAAAATGGGTTGACGCCACAAGGGTTACTTGATAAGTCTAACCAGTTCTTGGAGAACAATGAGAGTTGAAAACAAACTCACAAAGTAAACAAATTTCATATAAAGTTTTAAAAATATATTGTCTAACCTTTACAAAGCTTATAACCAAGGTATTTATAGACAAAAAATAAGGTAAACGAATGGCCACAAATCAGCCCTTAATGTTGTTCTAGAAGGATGAATAAATGCTTAAACTCTTTACTTCAACCGAACAGCCAATATTGGTTTCTTAAATCCGTTCATTCATCCTTAGCTAGGAAGTAAGTTGATCAAGCTCCTATCCATGCACTTGGAACAATGGTGGTGGCTGCACATTAATGTATGCACAAAAGGTGGCTTGGGAAAATAAATCAGCAACACCTTTTGATACGAGTCATAAAGGCCCAATCCAAGTTCAAGAACGTGATGGGCTCAAATTGCCACAAGGCCCAATAACGAGATCAAAGGCCCGACAAATGAGGTCCAAACTAAATGGGACCATTCAAGAGCTTGTTAGCAAGGCCTTAGATTCATACACGAGAGAACAAGAAAATCAAGATTCACTTTCTTGTTTTCAAGAAAATCAAGAAATCGAATCTTGGCCCAATTTTGCTGTTCGAAGAGATTTCAAGAATCAAGAAAATCAAGATTTCAAATCTTGGAAATCTTGGTCCAAGAAACCAAATCTTGCAGCCAAAACGCGTTGGATCTCCATTACGAGCATCAACGACCCAATTTTGGTAGGAGATGGATCACGAGCCCAAATTCTTGAAGGCGAGGCCCAATAACCAAAATCCAGCCCAATCAAGAAATTTCTTCATACTTAGTTGAAAATCAGGCCAAAATGTCAAAGGGCCCAATTTGTAAACATCTTACTTGTTTAATTTAATTTTTTTTAATCTTTAGGAGCATTACATGTAAAATTCGGCCCAAAATAGCCCATATAAGTGCATGGCCGAATTTACCTTGTTATTTTATTAATTAGGTTTAATTTTTATTAGTTACTTGTGAGATTAGGATTTGTTGGAGGCCTATATAAGCATTGGCCAGCCACCCTTTGTAAAATCATCTTATTATTATTTTTCTATCAAATTTCAGATTTGTTGAGTGCAGAATTTTCTTTGGGGTTTTCTCCAAGAATTCTCTCTTGAGTTTTCTTTAGAAGTTGTTTTAACAATCTTTTGATTGTGGGAGCCATCTTCAACCTTCTTCTTGCCATCGATATTCTTTGGAGGGGAGATTAGAGCCGTTTGAAGGAATTTGTGAATTCTTTCGGGAATTCAAGGGTTCTTAGGACTTTTCTTTATATCTTGCTGTTTCGATTTGTTTCTTTATTCCTACTTGTGCCGATTCATTATCTAATCTTTTTTGATGTTCTTGCTTGTGTTTCAGCTTTGTTTAACTCCAAGATCCTTCCATTTAATCGGTCTACTTTTGGGCAGTAAAGTTTCGAACCAAAATCCCTAAATCCTAGGGTTCTTGTCGATTAATACATTCTGATTTTGGGGAAATCAAGTTCCTGGAATTTGGGGTTTTTATTGTCGGTTTGTTCTTGGGCAGATTCGACTGGTGGGATTTCACTATTGGAGTTCGACTTCATCTTCTTGAACTCCGAATACATTTATTCATTCGTTCTTTGTTCCTTGCTGCTCATTTAATTGAATTTGGGGAATTTCAATTCAATTCAGATTTGCTTTTAATCTTGTTCTTTGTTTTAATTTTCAGATCTGTTCGTTTAGAGCTTTCGTAGGAGTTTCTTGTGACTTGGCAACTCGATCTTGGTCCGCGCACAACCCCGTATCATTTGGTATCACATTTTGGGCGTTTTGGGTGTTCTTGGTTGATTTCTAAACTGATCTCTATTTTTTAAAGCATAAACAGCAGTTTTACCCAGAAAAATTATTCAAAAAAATTCATTTGAGTGGGTAAACGTTGTCCGATTGATCTGAAATTTTACATACATGTTTTTGGCACTGTGATTGAATATAAAAAAATTATTCCCGCAAAAAAATCAGTCAAAAAAGACGAAATTCAATAAAAATTTAAAAAAAGATTCAGCGGGTTGAATTTGGTGCCCAAAATTTCCAGATCAAAAATTCAATATATAAGGACACTCCATATTTAATTTCGTGATTTTTGGAGATCGGGAACACCTCGAACGAAGTTGTCAAGTTACTCCGCAGTTTTTCGGGTTTTCTGTTTTCAGCAATTTTTATTGATTCTTAGCTGTAGGTTTTCATTTGTTTACCTTTATTCTTCCTTTACGTTATCTAACACCTTCTTGTTTCTTGTGTTAGTAGGATTTAAACGTGTGCACAACTTCTTCCTCGGTGCAACACGAATCAATTGGTGCCTCGTCAGTTTTTGGCATCCTAGTGCAAATTAGGATTCTTTGGTAGTTTGGTTCACACTCTCTAATTGGTTGATATAAACTCTGATAAAGAACTCACAAGATTGAATTCGACCTCATTGAGAATTTGATTTTTCTTTTTGAGTGATTAATGGTGAGGTTTGCTAACTTTTATTTTTGAGTGTTGAGTGTTTATTTTTTACAGGTTTTGAAGATGTCTAAAGGTGATAATAATGATACACTTATGAAAGTCCAACAATAGTTAGACGAACATACTGCTGCAATCACACAAATAAATGCTACACTTCAAGCATTGAATACTACTTTGAATGAGGTACGAGTGAATCAAAAACATCAATATCGAGATCCAATTAAGGAAGATAGGGATAACCAGCCCTATAGGTGCAGCCCTCAACGTGTCCCTAGAATGGATGATGATTTTCATGATCGTGGACAATCATCTTTGGCAAAACCAAAGAGCGAGCAGCAACGAGAACATCTCTTTCATACTTGCTGCCATGTACAAGGTAACCTTTGTAGAGTTATTATCGATGGTGAAAGTTGCTCGAACATAGCCAGCACGACGATGGTGGAAAAGCTTTGCTTAACCACTACCAAGCATCCACAACCTTATCAACTACAAGGGCTTAGCAACAAAGGCCAATTTAGGGTCACTCAACAAGTGCGCATCGCCTTTTCTATCGGTAAGTATCAAGACGAAGTTGTGTATGACGTAATGCCTATTCAGGCCTACCATTTGTTGCTAGGAGAACCATGGCAACTGGATCGAAAAGTCACTTGATGTGATCTCAATCGCATCATGTTGTGGCACCACTCGTTGCTATCATGATTGGCCTAAACACGAGGGCCCCAAGTGCAAGATGAAGCTCAATCTCAACTCAACAAGCTCAATCTTAGTTTTTCCCAGCTCGATTTAGCTCACATGAGCTTAATTTAGCTCGTTTGAGCTCAATTTAGCTTACTTTAGCTCGTTTGAGCTTGGCTTAAGTTTATTTCAACTCATTTATTTTAATGTCTGAATAAATTAAGTAATTTATTAATTTAGTTTAAATTACTACAGCTCATAATTATGTTTTGACTTATTACATGTTTTAAATGTGTCTTGGCCAAATTTAATATGTCTTGTTAAGACTTTATTAAATTTGTCTAATTTAATTTATGTTTAATTAGTGTGTCTAAATTATATTAATGTTTGTTCAGCTGAATTTTATGTGATTTAATTTTGGTTCATGTGTTTTTGTAGGTGAGCTGAATTTGGAGAGTAATTAAACAAGGTTCATGCATGATAGGTTCAATGTATGGGACGGTGCATGTAAGGCCTCTTTCAATGAATGGTGGCTTATCCATTTGGCTCCCCAAGGCACCTATTTGGCCAAAAGGTGTCCAGCAATTTAAAGCACAAGCTTGGCCGATCGTATTCCCAAGGCAGCATCTAAGCCATTCACACCTCAATTTGACCAATCAGCTCCTATACATGTATGGGTGGATTCATGAACGTCCAAAGGGAGGAAATATTACCTTAATTCATCACATTGAATGTATAATGTGCATGTACAAAGGGGAGAACGAATTTAGAAGGTACATGCTTCCATTCATGAACCAGCCCATCATTAAAGCTTTAATTAAGAGAGATACATGACCCATGCACCTAGCATTTGTCCAAGAGGGGTTGGATATGAATTGAAGATGCACATTCATGGAACAAGGAAGCTTTCTTATTGGTTAAGCATGCATGAACGGGTTTTGGGAAGAAACATGATTATTCAACCATGCATGAACTTACACTATCCATGAACAGAGATTTAATGCTTGAAGTGTGAACATTTTTAATTGTTGTGTGAACACATTAGTAGCTGAATTTTAATAGGCATTAGAGAGCCTATAAATAGTTTATTTTGTTTATTGTAAAAGGTTACAGAATTTGATCAATTAAACTTAATAGAACTTTTGTTCTTGTGAGGTTATCTCCTCTCTTCTTTCGTTCGAGTCTCGTTCTGACTTATCTAGCTCGCTAGTGGCGTCAACCCGACTTCTTGAACTTATCACCATCCTGGTGTGGCGTTCATCCACCTTTTTATACCTTTGGTTCCTACCTCTCTATAGGTAACGGGTCAAGGTCCATCTTCGACAATCCATTAAACCCACCTTAAGCAATATAAGTCTCGGGGCAATACTTCATATAGTATTGAATCATTCTTCGCTTGAGTTCTATTTTTCCATTCCATTTTAACTATTAAATTATAAACAATATTTCTTTATTTCACCGAGCCTATCAAATATCTATCCAAACCATCTTTTGAACCCATTTTCTCAACTTCCGCTATAAAAATCATCTAACTCCATCTATCTACAAAATCGAACAAACTTCTCGTCGACGATCGGGCAACTTTGTGAAACGACTCGATTAACCTGGGCCGGATCACATCATCACTCACGATGGTCGTACCAATAGGTATTCTTTCAAGCATCAAGGAAAGAAACTCACCTTAGTGCCGCTCACTTCGGAACAAGTCCATGAGGACCAAATCAAACTGAAAAATTCTGTTAAAACAAGTGAGGAAAAAGAAAAAGAGAATGAAAAAGAGCAAAAAGAGATTGAGAGTGAAAAAGAAATTGAAGAAAGAAGAGAAAATGAATTAGAAAAAGAAACAAAAGAAAAGACGTGGAAAGGGTAGTGAGGAATGTTTCCACTAACCAAGATATGAATTTTTCTTGTGTTGCTACTTTTCAGGTTCCCGAAAGATTGAAAGATAACTTTCAACTTCAATACCTCTCAAATGAAAGACACTTTCATACGATCAACTTAGGCAAAGATGAAATCACACTACATGATCCCGAAGGTAAGCGAGGTAAGGAAATTTTAGAAACCGAGTCCAGTGCAGATTTGAAAATTATTGATCAAACTTTTGGTGACTTAGTTCTTAAAAGATCCCCTCATTTTGATCCGATTAATTGTTACTCTTCGATTGTGGTTGATAAAGTCATTACGAAAAGAAGCGTGATTTGTTATTCTCTTGATTTACCTTGTGTAAAATTCTCGAATTTGTCCAAATCTATTTTGGAGAATAAGGTAACGAAATTTTCCAAATTTGTTTTCAATTTATATTCGTGCCTTAAACAGTTTATGTGGTTGTACATGAAGTTTGAGTTCCATTTGACAAAGGTTAACTCAACAACGGAGATTCGACTACACTATGCCCCCGATGAACGAAGGTTTGTTTTAAATGAAAAAGGTAAAATCGACCCTTATTCTTTTGCTTATCAAGGTAAGATGCTTGAAACCTTTGAAACACTTTTGTACTCCTCAGTTAGCGACAAAGATTGTGTTGATGAACACTTAGATCGAAACGTGCTTGACTGTCCTATTTTATTTATTGATGATAAATCTATTTTGATGGTTGATAAAAAGATTCTTGTTTTTGATAATGCATGTGTGAGTGAATCTATAGACCGTCGATTAAGGCATGGTAATCTGAATCTGTCCATTCACATGCGTTATACCTGTTCTATTATGCTTATAATTGGACTACAAACTTGTTTGCGTTGCTATTTACTATTTCATGGCTATTCTTTTCAGTGGACTCAATTGCCATTAGTCCCGTTCAATCGAGGAAAGTCGAGTTCATTTGATTTTTTAGATTTGAGGTCGAATCTTTTTGAGGAAGGGGGGAATGATACGAGTCATAAAGGCCCAATCTAAGTTCAAGAACATGATGGGCTCAAATTGCCACAAGGCCCAATAACGAGATCAAAGGCCCGACAAATGCGGTCCAAACTAAATGGGACCATTCAAGAGCTTGTTAGCAAGGCCTTAGATTCATACACGAGAGAACAAGAAAATCAAGATTCACTTTCTTGTTTTCAAGAAAATCAAGAAATCGAATCTTGGCCCAATTTTGCTGTTCGAAGAGATTTCAAGAATCAAGAAAATCAAGATTTCAAATCTTGGAAATCTTGGTCCAAGAAACCAAATCTTGTAGCCAAAACGCATTGGATCTCCATTACGAGCGTCAACGACCCAATTTTGGTAGGAGATGGATCACGAGCCCAAATTCTTGAAGGCGAGGCCCAATAACCAAAATCCAGCCCAATCAAGAAATTTCTTCATACTTAGTTGAAAATCAAGCCAAAATGTCAAAGGGCCCAATTTGTAAACATCTTACTTGTTTAATTTAATTTTTTAATCTTTAGGAGCATTACATGTAAAATTCGGCCCAAAATAGCCCATATAAGTGCATGGCCGAATTTACCTTGTTATTTTATTAATTAGGTTTAATTTTTATTAGTTACTTGTGAGATTAGGATTTGTTGGAGGCCTATATAAGCATTGGCCAGCCACCCTTTGTAAAATCATCTTATTATTATTTTTCTATCAAATTTCAGATTTGTTGAGTGCAGAATTTTCTTTGGGGTTTTCTCCAAGAATTCTCTCTTGAGTTTTCTTTAGAAGTTGTTTTAACAATCTTTTGATTGTGGGAGCCATCTTCAACCTTCTTCTTGCCATCGATATTCTTTGGAGGGGAGATTAGAGCCGTTTGAAGGAATTTGTGAATTCTTTCGGGAATTCAAGGGTTCTTAGGACTTTTCTTTATTTCTTGCTGTTTCGATTTGTTTCTTTATTCCTACTTGTGCCGATTCATTATCTAATCTTTTTGCTGTTCTTGCTTGTGTTTCAGCTTTGTTTAACTCCAAGATCCTTCCATTTAATCGGTCTACTTGATACGACCCGCCCCCAGGAACGGCTATTGTTTCAGCCTACAAGCGAGGCTCGTCGTGTTTGCAAGCTGGACGTAGCTCAATCTTATTTTGTGGAGCTTCATTTAGCTCGTTTCCAGCTCCTTTCAAGCTCAATGAGCTCGAATCAGCTCAATTTCAGCTCAAATACTTACGATTCAGCTCAATATCAATTGGACATTAATTTAGTAGCTGAATAATTATTTTGAGTCAATTTAATTAGTTTATTACAGCTCAATTAATTTTAGTTGTTTGCATAATTTAAAATCTGGAGAAATTTAATTTTGCATCTTAATTGAGTTATTTTTACATGTCATTAGTTTGTCTTAATTTTTACAGCTTATTAATATGTTTTATGCATTTTTAATGAGTCAAATTTTATTACATGTTTTAATGTGTTTTGTCCAAACTAAATTATATGTGCAGATTTTTAGTGCCGAATTAATGTGTTTAACTTGTCAAAGTTTTATTTTAATTATGTTCAGCCAATATTACATCAATTTGAGCTCATTCATGTTTTATGTAGGTTGGCCGAATGTGGATGGAGCATTTAAGCTTGGTGCATGCACAATAGATTCAATGAACCTGGAGATACATGCATCAAATTGGTGAGCTGAATTTGGCATTCCTAGGTGACTATTCAGTCAAGAGAGCTAATGTTTCCAACTCCAAAGCTATCAATTAGTCCTTTCACATTTGCTGGATGCAATTTGGCTTTTCGGTTCCATGTGTTCACACTCCATGACTCTTCAATGTTGAGCTTTCACACTTGAATTGGCTGCTCATTACCCTCTTAATTGCTGGTCACTTTTCAGCCAAAAGTTGCAACATAAATGAGCTAATTTATGCCCATTGGCCAAACCTAGCTATCCATGCATCATCCAAGTTTTTCCAAGTCCAATGCTTCATCTAGAAGGTGTCTAATGGAGCTCCATGTTCAGCCGAATCTAGCTAGTTCATTTAAGTGATTCATTTGCTTAATTTTTAAGGAATGTAAGTGACCATTCGGCTAGCTTAGGTGTTGCTTATAAATAGTTGAAATTTTACTTTGTAAAGGACTTTTGACATTTTTAAGTAACGAATTGCTGCCAAATTTGTGAGGCATTTTCTCTCAAATTTCGTTTGGGACCCGTAAGACTTATCTAGCTTCTAGTGGCGTCTTTCCGAGTCTTTCTTTCGAACTTATCACTCCCTAAACCCGAGTGTGGCGTTCACCTTTGATACCTTTGGTTCATACTTTACTAAGTATCGGGTCAAGGTCCTTATCAACCATTTCCAACTCAATTTGGTCCTATAAGTTTCGGGTCGACACTTTTCTTTAGTGTTGGTTCACTCTTGACCTTTTTGAACCATTACCATTTCGTACCAAATCCCTTACCATTTCTACCAATTCCCAAATACCAAAACGTACCAAAACCAAATACCATTTCTTAATTAATCCTAAACCGAACTCGACCATTCTAGTCATACCATTTCGACTTAAACCAAATCCATATCCAACTTTGCACGGACTTACTTTACTTCTTTGAACTCAAATATATTCTATCTTCTTCTTGTCTAATATACTTCTTTGTTTACGATCGGGAACTAAACGACTCGGGTTCAACTACTAAACCGAGGTCGTATCACTACTTTTGGGCAGTAAAGTTTCGAACCAAAATCCCTAAATCCTAGGGTTCTTGTCGATTAATACATTCTGATTGATACGACCATGCCCCGGGCACACTTTTGGATCAGCTCCCTAAGCATTGTTTGTGATGTGATCTCAATCGCATCATGTTGTGGCACCACTCGTTGCTATCATGATTGGCCTAAACACGAGGGCCCCAAGTGCAAGATGAAGCTCAATCTCAACTCAACAAGCTCAATCTTAGTTTTTCCCAGCTCGATTTAGCTCACATGAGCTTAATTTAGCTCGTTTGAGCTCAATTTAGCTTACTTTAGCTCGTTTGAGCTTGGCTTAAGTTTATTTCAACTCATTTATTTTAATGTCTGAATAAATTAAGTAATTTATTAATTTAGTTTAAATTACTACAGCTCATAATTATGTTTTGACTTATTACATGTTTTAAATGTGTCTTGGCCAAATTTAATATGTCTTGTTAAGACTTTATTAAATTTGTCTAATTTAATTTATGTTTAATTAGTGTGTCTAAATTATATTAATGTTTGTTCAGCTGAATTTTATGTGATTTAATTTTGGTTCATGTGTTTTTGTAGGTGAGCTGAATTTGGAGAGTAATTAAACAAGGTTCATGCATGATAGGTTCAATGTATGGGACGGTGCATGTAAGGCCTCTTTCAATGAATGGTGGCTTATCCATTTGGCTCCCCAAGGCACCTATTTGGCCAAAAGGTGTCCAGCAATTTAAAGCACAAGCTTGGCCGATCGTATTCCCAAGGCAGCATCTAAGCCATTCACACCTCAATTTGACCAATCAGCTCCTATACATGTATGGGTGGATTCATGAACGTCCAAAGGGAGGAAATATTACCTTAATTCATCACATTGAATGTATAATGTGCATGTACAAAGGGGAGAACGAATTTAGAAGGTACATGCTTCCATTCATGAACCAGCCCATCATTAAAGCTTTAATTAAGAGAGATACATGACCCATGCACCTAGCATTTGTCCAAGAGGGGTTGGATATGAATTGAAGATGCACATTCATGGAACAAGGAAGCTTTCTTATTGGTTAAGCATGCATGAACGGGTTTTGGGAAGAAACATGATTATTCAACCATGCATGAACTTACACTATCCATGAACAGAGATTTAATGCTTGAAGTGTGAACATTTTTAATTGTTGTGTGAACACATTAGTAGCTGAATTTTAATAGGCATTAGAGAGCCTATAAATAGTTTATTTTGTTTATTGTAAAAGGTTACAGAATTTGATCAATTAAACTTAATAGAACTTTTGTTCTTGTGAGGTTACCTCCTCTCTTCTTTCGTTCGAGTCTCGAAGCGACTTATCTAGCTTGCTAGTGGTGTCAATCCGAACTCCATTGAACTTATCACCTAATCGGTGTGGCGTTCAACCATATTTTTATACCTTTGGTTCTTACCTCTATATAGGTATTGGGTCAAGGTTCGCTTCTATCCTTCCACAAATTTCACCTTAAGCAATATAAGACTCGGGCAATACTTTTTAGTATTGAACATTCTTGACGTTTAAGTTTTATTTTCCATCTCCATCAATTACCTTTTTCTAACCTACCTTGTTTCTATTCTAAACCGAATTTATCAACACCAAACCACTCATCTAAACCCTCTCAAAGCTTCCGCAACCCTTAGCCTAAATCACCCAATTTTGACAACTCCAACTACTCCTCGTAGACGATCGGGCAACTTTGTGAAACGACTCGGTTAACCTGGGCCGGATCACATCAGTTTGCAAATCCATGCGAGCTGAATTAGTTCAATTTCATTTTGTTAAGCTCCGTTTAGCTCGTTTCCAGCTCACTCGAGCTCAAGTCAACTCACTCAAGCTCAATTCAGCTCAATCTTAACCCAATGAGCTTATTTTTAGCTTTCTTTAGCTTGCATTTATTTTGCTGAAATAAACCATTTAATTTGTCATTAGTTAAATTAGTTGTTTATCTTAAGTTAGTTAATTTGTTAAAATCTGGACAAATAATTAATTAAGTGTTTTAATTATATCTAAATTAAATACTTAATTAATTATGATGTTTTAAATATGTCTAAAATTGTTAATATGTATGGCCAAATTTAATGTGCAAATTATTGAGTTCATATGCTGCTAATTTAATGTGTTTGAAATGCATTTAACTTGCTGATTTAATTTGCTGCAGGTTCATGAACGGATTGGTGCAATGTATGGGAGTGTGCATGCACAATTGAGGTTCAATGGATGGCATTTAAAGGAGCACATGCATTTGGGACGTTCATGCAAGAGGGAGTTGCTGAAAGTTCATGTATTTGAAGATTCATGGATCATATTTATGGGGAAAATACATGGGACGTTTCATGCATGATTCATGCATTTTCAAGATGACCATTCAAGTATTTTAGGCACATTAATGCCTCATTCAGCCAAGGGAGATGTAGGATCATTAAAGAGCTGCACATTCATGGAATTATGGAGATTCTTCAAGGCTAAGGATGCATGAATGCATCAAGTGAAGCATCATGATGGTTCGACCAATTCATGTACCATCTTCAAGCATGAACTGGATTTTAATGCTATTTGTGTGAACATGTTAAATACCTGTGTGAACAGAATTTAAGTTAGTGTGAACAACATAGATGCCGAATATCAATAGGCATTTTAGGCTTATAAATAGCTTACTTGTTTATTGTAAAAGGTTACAAATTTGATTATTGAAAACTTGATTGTGAGGTTTCCTCCTATCCTATTTTGTACGAGTCTCGTTCTGACTTATCTAGCTCGCTAGTGGCGTCAACCCGACTTCTTGAACTTATCACCATCCTGGTGTGGCGTTCATCCACCTTTTTATACCTTTGGTTCCTACCTCTCTATAGGTAACGGGTCAAGGTCCATCTTCGACAATCCATTAAACCCACCTTAAGCAATATAAGTCCCGGGGCAATACTTTACATAGTATTGAATCGTTCTTCGCTTGAGTTCAATTTCCATTCCATTTTATCTATCTACTTAAACTTTATTTTCTTTGTTAAATCGAACCATCCATTCTCCAAACCAAGCCATTTTTGAACCCTTTTTGATACGAGCTCGTTTCGGATGTAAAGACGAGTCGTAATCTTTCCCGATCAAAATTAGGTAGTGTCGGAATTGAATCAAATTCAAGTCTTGGTGTTTGAAGTTGGATGGCTTTAGGAACAAAGGAGTTTGATGGGTTGTTGTTTGCTGGGTAATTCGATGAAACAAGATCGAACCCTTATTATCAAATAAGGACCCGGGCTTAAGGTTTTCAAAGAAAGAAATGGAAATAGGATAAAAACCGAGACCCTCTATTTAGCAAAATAGGAACCTACGGTATGAAGAACGCCACACCAATGGGTGATAAGTTCGAACAAAGTCAGATTGACGCCACTCGTTGAAGATAAGTCAATTTGAGCTTTGGAGAATAAAGAGAGTGAATTTCTCACTAAAATTATATTTCATTCAGAAATTTGGCAAAAAAGCCCTTTTACAAGAAATTCAAGAACTATTTATAGCTTAAGTGACTAGTAGCCGAATAGTCAAGTTCAATACTTAAAAACTAAGTAAACATTGAACTAATTTTGAGCTAAGATCCATGAATGGTCTTGAATCAATGTTCGGCTGAATATAGACCAAGGAAGAGCTTCAACGAACTTGGAAAATTGGCAGCAGCTACATTCGGCCAATGGAGTTTAATAAGGTCAATAATGAAGCAACTCTTGCTGAAAAATTACCATCATTAATTAGCAACTTGAACAGTCATTTGGAAGTGTGAATGGACGGTTTTGAATGACCATAAGGTGTGAACATCATGAACCGAATAGCCACAATGTACCCAGCAATGTGAAGGAAATAAATGGCAGCTTTGGAGAATGGAAAATCATCTCTTTTGGCCGAATGGTCACTTAGAGAACTTCAACAATCAGCACACCATCTTTAATATAGTCCATGCATGTATCATTTGGTGCATTGAACCCAACATGCATGCATCTTCACATCCATTGAATCTTCATGCATGAATCTTGATACGAGCTCGTTTCGGATGTAAAGACGAGTCGTAATCTTTCCCGATCGAAATTAGGTAGTGTCGGAATTGAATCAAATTCAAGTCTTGGTGTTTGAAGTTGGATGGCTTTAGGAACAAAGGAGTTTAATGGGTTGTTGTTTGCTGGGTAATTCGATGAAACAAGATCGAACCCTTATTATCAAATAAGGACCCGGGCTTAAGGTTTCAAAGAAAGAAATGGAAATAGGATAAAAACCGAGACCCTCTATTTAGCAAAATAGGAACCTACGGTATGAAGAACGCCACACCAATGGGTGATAAGTTCGAACAAAGTCAGATTGACGCCACTCGTTGAAGATAAGTCAATTTGAGCTTTGGAGAATAAAGAGAGTGAATTTCTCACTAAAATTATGTTTCATTCAGAAATTTGGCAAAAAGTCCTTTTACAAGAAATTCAGCAACTATTTATAGCTTGAGTGACTAGTAGCCGAATAGACAAGTTCAAGACTTAATATCTAAGCAAACATTGAAATAAATTCAGCTTAAATCCATGTATATTGGCCAATGTAGATTCGGCTGAATGGTGACCAAAAATTAAAGCTTCCAAATTGATCAAATGAATTTCGGAGATTCATGTAGCAGCCAAGTTCACCTAATGAGTTTAATTGACTCATTCATTAGACAACTCTTGATGAAAAACGACCAGCATTAAAAGAGGAATTGAGCAGCCTTTTTGGGGTGTGAATGGAAGGTTTTGAAGAGTCCCCATGGTGTGAACATGGCTGAACCGAACAGCCATGGTGTGAATAGCCTTTATGCTCCCTTGAGAAGAGAATCGGCCAAGCTTGGAGGGATGAACAACTTGGACACTTTTGGCCGAATAGTTGCCTTGAAAAACACTAAAATTAATCAACTTTAATGCATTAAACCAGCTGCACATGCACCTTCACATTCATTGAATCTACATGCATGAATCTGCCCAATGTATCTTCAAATTCGGGTGCACCTACATAACACAAATGAACTTAATTAAAAACATAATGTGAACATCCTAATTATCATTGTGACAACTTGAATATTAATAAACATGACACATAAATTCGGCTGGACAGATTTAATGCATGTATAAATTTAGACAAACTAAATAAAATCAAGACATCTTTAATTTAACTAGATCAAGACAAATTAATTAACTCAACTTATTAATGCCGAAAATAATAAGACACATTAAATGACTTAAAGGCACAATTAACACCTAGTTAAATTAGTTAATTAGCTTAAACTAAATTAACTAAAATTTATTCCAGCAAAATAAAAAAAAATGCAAAACTAAAAGAAACTAAAATGAGTTTATTGAGCTAGTTCGAGCTCATTGAGGTTGTAAAGAGCTGGAAACAAGCTAATTAAAGCTCCACAAAATAAAATTGAGCTACGTCCAGCTTGCAAACACGATGAGCCTCGCTTGTAGGCTGAAACAATAGCCGTTCCCGGGGGCGGGTCGTATCAAATCTGCCCAATGAATCTTCAAATTCGGCTGTACCTAAAAACACACATGAACTTAATTAATTTCAATCAAATTAAGCTGAACTAAGTAAATACATAATGTGAACATCCTAATTTAACATTGAAACAACTTAAATATTAATAAAGCATGACACAAATTCGGTTGAACAGATTTAAGACATGTAATAATTTAGACAAACTAAATGAAATCAAGACATCTTTAATGTAACTAAATTAAGACATATTAAACACTTATATTAAATAAAAACATATTAATAAGCTGTAATAAGACTTAATTAAATGCTTATTTAAATGGTTTAAATCCAGCAGCAATTTAATTAGCTAGAACGAATTTCAACTTCAAAGAAGTTGAAAATATTCAGCTCGTCTTTAAGCTCTTTGCTTTCATTTTCCTCAATCCGTTCCACCAATGCTAAAATAGCAACTTTAAATCGTTTAGCTCTAGCTCGCGTTATTGGACCAATGGGCAGCTTAATAGCTTCTTGTTCGTTCTCCATTTGGTTCGTAGGCAAGCTCACATCATTCCCCTCCTCTTCAGAACGATTTGTCCTCAAATCGGAATCTGCATCAAATGGAGACAAATCAGAAACGTTAAAAGTCGCGCTAACATTATATTCACCAGGCAAGTCCAATTTATAAGAATTGTCATTAATTCGTTCAAGGACTTGAAACGGTCCATCCCCTCTCGGAAGTAGTTTAGATCGTCGTTGCATAGGAAATCTTTCCTTGCGCATATGCAACCACACCCAATCTCCCGGCTCGAACACAACTCGTTTACGACCTTTGTTAGCATGTTGTTCATAGTTCTTGGTCCTTGCCTCAATGTTTTCTCGAACTCGTTGGTGCAATTGCTTGACGAAATCAGCTTTACGCTTTCCATCTACATGCACAAATTGGTTAGAAGGCAATGGCATTAAATCAAATGGTGTTAACGGATTGAAACCATAAACGATTTCAAAAGGAGAAAATTTGGTAGCTGAGTGAATAGCTCGATTATACGCAAACTCCACATGTGGTAAACATTCTTCCCAATCCTTCAAATTTTTTCGGATGATAGCTCGAAGCAATGTAGACAAAATCTGATTGACCACTTCAGTTTGGCCGTCCGTTTGCGGATGGCAAGTGGTTGAAAACAGCAACTTCGTTCCAAGGCGCCCCCATAGTGTCCTCCAAAAATGGCTAAGAAACTTCGCGTCTCGGTCGGACACAATCGTCCTAGGTATGCCATGCAACCTGACCACTTCTTTGAAAAATAAATTAGCAATATTCACGGCATCATCAGTTTTATGACATGCTATAAAATGAGCCATTTTGAGAACCTATCTACAACCACAAATATTGAATCTCGGCCATTTTTACTCCTCGGTAAACCTAGCACGAAATCCATTGAGATATCAGACCAAGGGGTTTCGGGAATAGGCAATGGCTTATACAAACCATGGGGCTTAATTCGTGACTTAGCCCGTTTGCATGCAATGCATCGATTACAAAACCGTTCGACATCTCGTCGCATCTTAGGCCAAAAGAAATGTTCGTTGAGCATGGCTAATGTCTTTGCAACTCCGAAGTGCCCCATTAATCCTCCACTATGAGATTCTTCGATCAACACTTCTCGTACGGAACCTTGGGGTATACAAAGCTTTCCTTCTCGGAACAAGTACCCATCATGTCGATAATACTTCTCGTAAGCTCCCTTTGCGCATAACCTAAAGAATTCACTAAAGTCAGCATCGTTGACATATAAATCTTTAAGAAATACAAACCCCATTAACTTAGCATCCAAAATATTTAACAACGCATACCTTCGAGATAGTGCATCAGCCACTACGTTTTCCTTACCTTTTTTATATTTAATAACATATGGAAAAGATTCGAGAAATTCTACCCACTTAGCATGCCGCTTATTCAACTTGTGTTGACCCTTTAAGTACTTCAAGGATTCGTGATCGGTATGTATGACGAATTCTTTGGGCCAAAGATAGTGTTGCCACGTCTCTAAGGCTCGAATCAACGAATAGAGCTCCTTGTCATAAGTCGGATAGTTTAAGACGGCACCATTGAGTTTCTCGCTAAAATAGGCAATAGGCCGTCCATCTTGCATCAACACGGCTCCAATGCCTAAACCTGAGGCATCACATTCTAACTCGAAGGTTTTATCAAAATTAGGCAAAGCTAATAACGGTGCATGAGTTAGACAATCTTTAATTTTCAAAAAGGATTTTTCTTGTTCCTCTCCCCAAACGAAGTTGGAATTCTTACGAATAACTCCAGTCAAGGGTGCGGCTAAGGTGCTGAAGTTTGGCACGAATCGACGGTAAAAACTTGCTAATCCATGGAAACTTCGGACTTGGGAGACATTCGTCGGACGGGGCCATTCTTGGATATCCTTGACCTTCTCTTGATCGACTTCAAGGCCCTCCGAACTAACAACGAAACCTAAAAACACAACCTTGTTAGTGCAAAATTCACATTTCTTTAAATTAGCATACAAAGTTTCTTTCCTCAATACTTCCAAAACAGCCTTCAAATGTAAAACATGATCATCTAAATTTTTACTATAAACTAATATATCATCGAAGTATACGACGCAAAATCTACCAATAAAAGGTCTTAGAACGTGATTCATAAGCCTCATGAACGTGCTTGGGGCGTTCGTTAAGCCAAATGGCATAACGAGCCATTCGTAAAGCCCATGCTTCGTTTTAAACGCAGTCTTCCATTCATCACCCTCACGCATCCGTATTTGGTGATAACCACTCTTAAGATCAATTTTTGAAAACAGACTTGCGCCACTTAGCTCGTCAAGCATATCATCCAATCGTGGTATAGGATGACGATACTTGATAGTTATCTTGTTTATAGCACGGCAGTCCACGCACATCCTCCACGTTCCATCCTTTTTCGGGACAAGCAAAACAGGCACGGCGCATGGACTAAGGCTTTCGCGCACATAGCCCTTTTCAAGGAGTTCATTTACTTGCTTTGTAATTCTTTCGTCTCTTCAGGATTGCTTCGGTAAGCAGGTCGGTTTGGAATCGCGGCTCCCGGCACAAGATCTATTTGGTGTTCGATTCCACGAATAGGTGGTAACCCACTCGGGATTTCTTCCGGAATACGTCTCGAATTCCTGCAACACAGACAAAATAGAAGAGGGCAACTTATCATCAAATTCGTTAGTGCCAAGCAAGCTCTCCTTGTACAAAAGAACCAATAATGGTTGTTTCAATAACATCGATTTTCGAACTTCTCTCTCTTTTACCAACAAATTCTTTTTTCATTTTCATCACTCGTTTCTTTTTCTTTTGAATCACTCTCTCTTTTTTTATCACTCATCTTTTTGTTTTTCTTCTTTTCTTCACTCTTTTCTTTATTCTTTTCATTTTTTTGCTCTCTCTCGATTTCTTTTGATTTTTCAATCGAACTCCTCATTTTGAGTTGATCTTCATACACTTGTTTCGGTGATAATGGAGCTAACGTCACCATTCGTCCCATGTGTTTGAAAGAGTATCGGTTTGTATATCCGTCATGAATCGCTCGCTTGTCGAATTGCCAAGGCCGCCCCAAAAGAAGATGCCCCGCATGCATTGGTACGACGTCACACATAACTTCATCTTGATACTTCCCAATGGTAAACGAAATCAACACTTGCTTCGTTACCTTCAATTCTCCACCATCGTTAAGCCATTGGAGTTTATACGGATGGGGATGTTTAATGGTGGCCAATCCGAGTTTCTCCACCATCATTGAACTTGCCACATTTGTACAACTTCCCCCATCAATTATAACGCAACAAATCTTACCTTGCACTTGACATCGCGTATGAAAAATGTTTTCGCGTTGTTGATCGTTTTCGGCACCTTGCAAAGTAAGGCTTCTCTTCACCACCAATATTTCTCCATTTTCAGCTTGTTCAACATCTTCTTCATCTTCGGTTTGTTCAATGGCCTCCTTCTCTTGTTCACTTTCAGATTCAATCTCGCCATCGTCTCGAACAAACATCACATTCCGATTTGGACATTGGCTCGCGATGTGGCCCCTTCCAAGGCATTTGAAACATTTTATGTCTCGAGATCGACTTGGTTGGGCTTCCATCTTTCCTTTACTCGTTTCGGCAATCGGTTTGTTGAACTTGGTGGCACCACTTACTTCTTTGTTTCGGCTTGGTATGTCACGTTTGTTGGTCCCTTGCCCCCACCTAGGCATAGAAGAAGTGTTAGAGAAAGTTCGTGACGTACCTTTTCTTTTTAGTTGTTTTCGACCTTTATGGCCATATGGACCATATCAATAACCTCAACATAGTGGTGTAGTTCGACGATATTTACGATATCTCGGTTAAGGCCGGCGAGAAATCGAGCCATGGTGGCTTCTCGATCTTCCTCCACATCGGCGCGGATCATGGCCACTTCCATTTCTTTGTAATAATCCTCCACACTTCGTTGGCCTTGAGTTAAGCTTGGAGCTTTTGATACAACTCCCGGTGATAGTAAGCAGGAATAAACGCTTTCTCATTATGCTTTCATTTCCGCCCATGTAGACACGGGACGTTCTCCATTGCGTCTTCGGCTCAACGTGAGTTGATCCCACCATATTATGGCATAGTCGGAGAATTCTATAGCAGCTAACTTCACCTTTTGCTTTCCGAGTAATTTTGGCACTCGAAACTAATTCCACCTTCTTCTCCATTCAAGATAGGCCTCGGGATCCGATCTTCCTTGAAAAGCAGGAATCGCCATTTAATATTCTTTAAATCATCATCGGGCCTCTCTCAATCTCTTTGTTCTCGTGCTCGATGACCTCGTCTCCTTGCACTTTGTCGTGAACCTCGATCACTTTCATCGTCACTTTGTTCATATAGATCATTTGCATGTTGCCATGGACGTTCTCGCTCTCTTCTCGGAATAGGAGGGTGTTCGCACGTTGGCTTTGTTCTCCATTTGTTCCATTCGTTCATTGAGAGAATCGAATTGAGGTTGGAACAGACGAGAGATTTCTCGTACGATTGCTTGGACTTGGAGATCGGGCACTCCACCTCCGGGAACGTTTCTCCTCGGTTGAAGGTTTACTCCTCCACCAGCAGCATTCGAAGCTCCTCCACTTGTTGCTCGACGATCCGGACTCCTAGACATGTTAAAATAAGAACAAAATATTTCCTCACCACAAAAACCTCACAAATTCGCTCACAAGAAAAAAAATTCACTCCTCTCGTGTTTCACTCTATTTTTGGCTTTATCTTGATGTACTCTCTTGCCTTTTACCTCTCAAATCCAACTCTCGATATTCTAAAAGCTACCTTAGACTTATCCCACTTGTGGGTCGGCTTCAAAGGCTAAACAAAGGAAATCGTATGGTTTAGGGTAGGCTCGAAAGAAAGAAAGGTTTAAAGATGTGGCGTATAAAATGAATTCACGAATTGAATTTTTTTTTTAATAGTGTGAAATTTCACTCAAAGGGTATAAAAGGCTGTAATATGATTTCGGAAAAATTTTTGTTGAAGTGTTTCCAGACTCTTTTTTTTTTACGGATATTTCACGTTCTTTTCGTACGCACCTAGACCGTATGCAATTTTTTTTTTGCAATTTTTTTCGAAGCTACGATTTACGTACCTAATTTAGCTAGCTCTGATACCAACTGATACGAGCTCGTTTCGGATGTAAAGACGAGTCGTAATCTTTCCGATCGAAATTAGGTAGTGTCGGAATTGAATCAAATTCAGCG